>NC_062520.1:10572845-10847845 GCF_022655615.1 Tachysurus fulvidraco | reverse complement strand
TGTTAATGTTTGTGTGTATTCCCATCTCAAGCCCAGTGTTCCTGGCTACAGATTTACAGATTCACTGCAACCCTGACGAGGATAAAGCATTACCATTGTCAGTAATTGTTTTATCCTAATCGGAGTCATAATGGATCATTATAATTTTTGTTATTATTAATAGTAGTAAAGCGCAGAAACACAAACATTCATGTCAATTTTCTATTACTTGACACGGCACGGCATTTCCGATATAAATAATACATTTGCAAAATATTCAAAATCCTCTCAAATAAAAGAGGGTAAATTTCTGTTCATCTGGTATGTTTTTTTTTTTAAATAGAGCACTAAAGAATTAAAAGTAATGGCGGACTCATTCTTGAGCTTTTCTAGCAGGCTTTGATTACAGGTTTATGGAACTTGTAATATAAGGGTCTAAAAAATCTGAATTGTTCCCAGCAACCAGTTGACAGTAATTGACATCTGCTCATTCTGCTAAATGATGCTGAAAATTATAACTCAGTCAGTGAGGCGTGGGCCTATCCTGCTTCTGTAAATACAGTCTCAGTATGTGGCCCTCCTACTTTGTCTTATTTTCATCATTTTCCCTTGAAACAGGCAATTTGAAACCTCTGCATATCCACGTAATCTGGGCCTTAATATGTTCCCACTTCACTCCATCAGTGAAATCTGGGAATTTTAAAGATGTTTTCCTCCACTCTCTCACCCCCAGAATACCTGTTTAGCTATATTTTAAAATTCATCTTAATTCTCAAGATGCTTACACTAACATCCGGTTTAATTTCTTCGACTAGACTATCCACGTGGATGGCTTATATGAAAAAGTAATGTGCAGCAAAATCCTTCATATTCTGAGCAGTTAGTAATGCAATGTAGTAACGCTAGTAGTCCTTTTCAAACCTACAAATGTTACATAAAGTAAACTTGTGGATTAAATCACAGACATCAAGAAATGAAATCAATTATTCGCTTCGTTAGGAGAAACAATACATCGATATTAGTTTACAGGAAAACAAATAAAGGAAATGAATGATAACTCTCTCTCTTTCCATATTGCTTCTCTGGAATTTGTGTAAATCATCACTACACCAGTATATAATAATTAATTCAACTACACACAAAAATACTGAGCATTATTTTAAATTTACACTGTGGGGGATTGTTATCGTGTAGCCAAATAGAAAAAAACGATGTGTAATCACATCTCTGTGACTGATGAAGAAATATTCCTGATTATAAAAGTTGCAGTGTCAGTACTATCAGCCCTAAATTACCAGAGGCCCGTGGGGGCTCTCGTGTTATGCCAGCATTTACCCTGTGCCATTCGCTGCACAGCATAACCACACACACACACCCACACAGCCGACTGACTAGACAAAGGCATGCTACACATCTGCTCTTATTCGTACAGGGAAAAGTCCATTTGAGCTTCTCAGCCAAAAAAAGCTGCCAGAATACTGTTAAGACCTTATTTTCGAAGACTCAGCTTAATCAATTATGCCTAAATCTGCTTCATGGGAAAATCTTACAGCACTATAATCCAAGTCCAAAACAGTCCTCTGATTCTCCAAAATGGCCTGTGAAGTCTTGGACATGCTGGAGAGCATGTGTTGTCGGCAGCTTGTCTTAAGGTTATTTCACCCCTCTGATAGGCTGCTTATGTTGCCTGGCGCCGACACACTGATTTGTGAATCGCATTTCTCGCATTTTTCTAATGAGTGCAATCACTTCAGCGTGGAGCGGCGGGGCTGCATTCTGCCTTCTCTGTTAGGCTGCAAGTTATGACTGTGCTCTTGTGGCACTGGCTAATCAAACATGTTTCCAGGCGCCCACTCCTGTGGGTAATCTGCTATTAGCGCAGGCGTGTGGCGTCTGTGCCGTCGCCTGGAAGTACTTTTCAGCACTCAGACAACACATGAACACATACACGAAAACCATGCCCTTGTCTTTTATATCATACCACTGAAATCTGAGATAGAGTTAAAATTTGATGCTGGCATAACAGAGGGCATCACTGTGATGGGTGTGGATCAGAGACTGGGCCCTGCTGCCCTAGAAGGAGAATTTTTGGAAAAGCGGACTGGGGGACCCTCGCATTACCTCCACCGTAACTCTTTTCACCTGCTTATCAGCCTGACAAGAGCAAAGTGTCCACGAGCCTAATATTTCTCAACACCCTGAAACATGGCTAACTGCTTTGCCTGATATTTTTAGCAGCTGCTGGCAAAGGAAGGGTGTGGGGCATTGAGGTCTTTGGAGGTTTGATCACTCCATAGCTGGGAATCAAGCCATCCAAACTTGGCATTGTTCACACAAAGGAGCACCCATACATAGCATACAAGTCCTTGAATGTCAGAGTCTGAGTAGTTTGTTGAGCATGCACAAGTGAGCTCATGACTAGACATCTTGACTTCCTGAACTAGATGACTGATGGCTGAATGCCGTTCATACCCATGCTAACTTTTCCTATTTGGAGTCTTTCTTTATATCTTGAACTTACTTATAAGGTTCTCTTTTTTCATTTATAAAATAAGCATTATCTATTTACCCCTGCCCTAAGGAGATTAAGGTTTTTTATAAAGGTTTTTTTAACGATTAGATCCACACTCCTAAGAAAGGGAAAGAGAAACATACATGGAGAATGAAACAAAAAGGCAGACGTGTCGACAAAATTAAAAAAGCATGCAAAATTAAAAAAAAAAAAAACATAGAAAAATAAATAAATAAAAAATACTACTACTACTACTACTACTACTACTACTACTACTACTACTACTAATAATAATAATAATAATAATAATAATAATACATAGAAAGAAAAAAATAATAAAGATTCTTATATTTAAATTTTTAAAGATAAGAACAATACAACCGGATGGAGAATCCTAAAGAGAGAAAGAACTGCTGAACAAATTTAGTGTCATGAGCATTTCGTACAATTTCCAAGATACAAGTGAACACTTGGTGTGACAGCAGAAAGGATATGAATGTACTAAAATCTTTATCGATGCTCTTCTAACAGGATGAAAAGGGCTAAAAATATAGAGTGCAGATGTGGCACTAAATCGGAAGATGGCCTTCCCTTTGTTTAGTACTATAAAAGTCTGTTGAAAATAGAGAAAAGAGAGAAATAATCAATAGGTTAGAACAAAAGTGGCAATAAATATGATAGAACATTCCAAAGACAGCATAAGTTTCATAGTATGTTGAATAGTAAAAATAGCACACACACACACACACACACACACACACACACACACACACACACACACACACACACACACACACACACAGGCCTAAAAATTATGATAATGTGGTATTGTGTAGTTACAGTTCATTTGTAATCAGAGATGGCTTGTCAAAGTAGTAAAGAAAAAGTAAAAAATAAAAATTTGCTTAGAATTAAGTCTGATCACAGACATAGAATTATTAGACATACATATACAAACTCTCTCATTAAAGGGCTCTTTCACTGAAACGAGAAAACTTACAGTTCTTCCCCTTGGTGCGATTGGAACTTTGGTTTTACAGTATAATGTTCACTTAGTCTATTGAATTCAATTTTTTTTTCTATGAGCATTTTGAATAATCAGTAACTGAGTAATAATCCACCTCGTTCATGTTGATTAGACATTGCATTTTTTTCACATGCACCTTCTCAGTCACTGCTGATGACGTGCTAAGGAAGAATCAGCGCAGCAGGTTTAAATAAATTGGCACTAATGGACACTGAATTAAGGAAGTGCTTGATGAAAGAAAATGTGCCCCAGCCTCTACTTCATACCACTGGGTGTATATTTATATATATTTGTTAACTGCATTGATGACAATGTGGCTATCAAAAATTGTGTCTTACTTTTATGTATATTTTCCTTAAAAAAAAGAAGAGAGAAAGAGAGAGAAAGAGAGAGAGAGAGGGAAGGAGAGAGAGAAGGAGAAAAAGAGAGAGAGAGAGAGAGAGAGAGAGAGAGAGAGAGAGAGAGAGAGAGAGAGAGAGAGAGAGAGAGAATACTTAGCCAATTTGTACCATTCGGCTCTACGTTAGTTTTAACGTAGCTACGATTGTCCCTTTAAACTCTTTCAAAGGACAGGCATGTAACAGCCTATTGTACACATGTCATAACAAAATAGGCACATTATATCAAGAAGATTCATGTGAGCAATTCATCATCGTACAGTCAAAAATATATGGCAGCCTTCAACCCGATCTGGTCTTCTATTATTGTACGACTCAGTGCTGTGCTAATTTGTTAAAAATAATAGTGTGCTCATAGCTCTCGCTCATACAAACAGCCTTCTTTACCCAAACCAGTATATTTGAAGAAGACAAAGAGCAAAGAGCAGCTAACAAATAAATTACAGCAGGGTTCAATGGGAGGATATGTGCTATGCTATCAGGGGACACTGTCACTATGGGTGACAGGAACAGGGAGGCTCTCTATCCTCATGCTGCACAAACAGCCCTGCTTGGTAGCCCAGGATTCATGGCTTCCTTAGCGCACTAAATTTATACCGTCTCACCCTCGCATAAATAATGCGGGTAGTCAACGCATGAAGAATAATTGCCACCATCAGGGTCAGCAAATTTTCCCGCTGCAACTGTGTCACAATGTGTCAACAGACATCTTTCTCTCACATTCATTCTCCTTTTTCACCGTTTTTAATTACTTTGAACAATATATTGTGTTAGAAAGATGCTAGCCAACTTTTTCTGCATTCTGGCCCCCTGCCCTTCTGTAACCTTTTTAAATGCAGTGATTTGTGGATCACATTGCATATCTTTATGTAACATTTGGGTCATGCTTGCTGCTATTTGTTTCTACCTCCCTCAGATATCCTGTGGGAGACCGTCTGCAGCGCAAGCAGAGTGCGGGCATATGAAATTTAGGAAATAACAAAAGAGAGGACAAAAGAGGGAATAACAGAGCAGACAAAAAAAAGTAGATTGCCTTTAATTAGGACTCTGAGGCCATGTGTGTGTGCGTGTGTGTGTGGGTGTGTGTGTGTGTGTGTGTGTGTGTGTGTGTGTGTGTGTGTGTGTGTGTGTGTGTGTGTGTGCGTGTGTGTCAGACCAACTTCTCCAAACTAGAACCTACGTTTAGCAAAAACATGCAACAACAGCAGAATTTGCTCAAGCCTTGGCCTTCTGATAAATAAAACAGAAAGCCGAATAAAAGACCACACTACCCTTCATCTGCTGTGGCTAACCTTTCTCCTTGGCTCACAGTCTCAGATAACTGACTTAATCCTACCGTACAGTGGCCTTGTCAGTGTCAACAAGAACACGTATTAACTGGCAATTGTGGCTTGCGCTGGACCATGGATTTCACGAGTGCGGGGCATGTGGGAGACATAGTTTGCTGATAACATTGTGAAGAGGTCTATTAAAAGCAAAGTCACTGATGCACATTTGCCTGCTTCTATACTAGTAAAAAGTATTACATGTAATGTTCATTGAACAAAGAACATAAGATAACCTTCATAAATACTTCGTAAAGATGGGAAACATTTGGAAGAATCATAATTCTGGGTAAAATGTTTGCACTTTTTAAGCTTCACTTTAGCTTTTTTAGCTGTAAGAGCAACTGAGTGTTATTTTAAATACACGGAGTTTTTGCAAACAACAATGCACTGAAATGTTAGCCTAATCTGAAATTCATGAAAAGGGAGATTTGTGTTGTGGGTCTCAGAGAAAATGTGTATAAGACACCAGCCAGCACAGCAGCGCCAGCATTAGTAGCCATCATCAGCTCAGTGACTCACGCTTGTCATCAGTTATTTCCTTTTTTCCCAGGCTTCTCTGAATCAGCTTAAATAAATCAACTATGCTGGCCAACTTTAAAATCTGCACTGACAGTTACCCTTCATCAAACAATATTCTGCACATTATACCGCATATGTTTAACTGCCTAAAGTAAATACTGTACATAGTTGGCTTCATTCATTTCAATATGACTGAATGGCATAAATACATTGAAAGGATGTGTGCATTTATTACCAAACACTACCTTTGGCCTGTGTTTCTGCTTGTGCTATGTGTATGAGTGTAAGTATGAAATGTCAGCACCCACTCTTTTGTTCTGGAAGTAAAATGGGTCGATGTCCTCCAGCGGCACCCCCACCAGTTCTGATGGAATGTCTCCAAAAATGCGGGGCAGCTGCTTCCCAGCTTCCAGGTCTGCCCGGGACTTGAGAGTCTCCACGTCACCCAAGTCCTCCTGGTACTCCCTGGCCTTCTGCGCCTCTTCTTCGGTGATCCGCTGCTCAATGCCAGCCAGGGATTCACGAGTGAACCGGTGCAAGCTGTCGGAACCCGGTGGAAACAGCAAGGTTGCCATCTTTTCATCCTGAGCCTCCTGTCCTAATGATTACTTCACAGCTGAGGATGACAAGAAAGAGACAGATAAAGAGCTCATTCCAATGTAAAAATCCAGATCAGTCTTGTTTTGTTTGTCTTGAGGGCTGCACATTTTCTTTCTAACCAAGAAGGTGTAATATCTGATTCCATCGGTTTAATCAACTAATCTTGGTGTTTGTGCAACTGTTAGGTGTAGCTGGAATGTAAACCAGAAAAGTGTCTACTATGCTCTGTGTAGTCACCCTGGATGGGACACCATCACATCATCTGGCACCACACACACACACACATATTCACATTTTGGTGCAATTTATAGTCCCCAGTTCACCTACCAGTATGTTTTTGGGAGGGGAAATGAAACCAGAGATCCTGAGGAGATCAAGGGAATCTCAATACAAGCAGTAACCTGAGTACGGGATTAAACCGGGGATCCTGGAGTTGTGAAGCAGCAATTCTTCTCACAATGTCACCATGCTGACTGATTAAAAAAAATCAACATTTTGAAATATAATTCAAACAGCAAAATGTCATTGCATAAGCGTGTGAATAGAGCAGGATTTCCTCGCTGTAAGACTGCTATTCCTCTGGACAAAAACATGCCTGTGTGCATATGCATACAGACTAGGCCATCTGTTATATCTTTCAGCAAAATAATTGGGGAAGAGATCATTTTTCATCTGTTCTAGCATGCAGTGTTCTAGCAGGAGGTGTTAATGACAGACACAAGAGATCATCTGAACAACCGGACTATGTATCATTGTGTCATTGCAGCTTCTTAATTCAACTTTTAACATTGGGATTTGATGCCAAATAACCTCAAAACCTTACATTTAACCACCAAAGTGCAGTTTTATATTCAGTAATTCATCTTAGAGTATTATTCTGTCATTATCCAGAAACTATAAAGAAACCCGAAAGTTACCGTAGCTAAATAAATCTGGTCATGGCATTTTAGGGGGTTAAAGATTTGAAAATATCTAAGCATTTAAATATATTGTAAGATGGAGTTTTTAAAACAGTAAAAAATATGAGTTTCAAAGCAGGTTCTGTGACTGTGAATTTTACGCCACCTCCCAGTTGTCCTCCTTAGGTTAAATGATTCTGTGCTAAAGCCAGGACCTTCCTTTGGCCTGAGCACAGAACATAATCCTGCTTTTTATTTCCGTACCATTTCAGCTATTCACAGTGTGAGAGCCCATGTAGCAAACGTTATATCCTGCTGAAAGGAACAAAAACCCAAACACGGCCCAGTAGTTTCCCTCGCCTTGCAGCAGCAGACTTCTGGATTTCCTTTGAAGAAGAACAAAACCCTGCAGTCTCCATGCCCCCCTTTTACCCTGTGTGAATCCGCATCTCTCCTTTTCCTAGACCACCCACAGATACACGTGTATCTCCAGTTATTATGCTAATGGCTTACAAATTAATACATATCGATAAATTAAATCGATATCCATATAGTATATTTGTATGCATACTGTCATGACAGGATCACGTTTAAAATCTGTACCAAAAAAGATGCAAAGACGAGAATCTGAGCAATTATTCTGCTTACGTAAGAGTTTGTTAAGAGTTGAGCTGAGATAAAAGCATGGACACCAAACTTGCAGGTGGTAACTTGAGATATTTATAACAAGGCACACTCATCGTGCAGGGTTGACAAAGCCTTAGCCACTTAGCTGGTTGTATTATGGGAAGAATTTGGATAAGTACAAACTGGTTATTACAGCATGCAACACTTCGGAACAAATGAATGAGCAAAGTCAGTGCCAGTTTATAATATAGCATTACTTTCTTTAGTTTCATGAGCCTACAGAGCCTCTGAGGTGACATGGTGTTTCATTTTTAATAAAGCATAACCACAAATGAATGTATTGAGACCAGGGGTTAATATTTCGAGTACAAATGATCATGTTGTGGTCATGTGATACTAAAATCGTAGCCACACATTTTGTAACATGAGCCTCATCACTCGCTGGAGCGTCATACGTATTGCATGGCCTCCAGTGCATGGTTTGGCGGGAAGGAGTGAAAAATTCGATTTGTTTTGAGAATGCAAGCTAAAGTTAGATGTCACAAAACCAGTGACTCCAGTCTAATATTGTCAATCTGCCTGCTTAGGTTCCTGTGGCCACGATGGTCTAAATCAACTCTCTGTCTCAACTCATTTTAGCCTACAACAGTTGCGGCTACCAAATAAATCTACGCTTTTGTGCTCGTATCTTACAGAAAACACCCACCGTGTCGCCTCAGTGGTTTTGTCTGAGCCGGATATTTGCAAAGTGTGCTGTAGAGTCTATGGTCTACAGTCAGTAGAAGAAGCGAACATGTCAAATTTAAAAGTTTATTCTCCAAGATCTGGGGGAAAATGCAAAATACACTAAACACATTTTTTTTAAAAAAGAAACTCCATAGTCTAGTGTTATTTACATTCAGTTGTCTTTCTCTCCCTATGTTCTATAAATCTCTTTTCTCATTTCTCTTTTTATCCCTCTTGCATCTGCTCCATATCCTCCTGCTCTGTCTCTTTTACATGAGGCATTAAGCTCCAGATGTCTATAAAGGGGAGCAGGCCTGTCACTGAGAGCACCGCTCTGTGTTTTAATCGCTCAGATTGTTTCAGGGAGAGCCAGGGTTGGCCTCTTGCTCCACTCTCTGCTTCTCATGGAGCTAAACACAACAAAACACAAACACAGCTCTGGCCAAGTCAGCTGATTGTGGTTGGATTAAATATGGCTCTGATGAGCAAAAAGGTGGTGGATGTCAGGCAGGAAGGAGTGTGACATGACTGTATGCCCCAACACCTTTGGAAGTGAAAGCATATCCTGATATGCACAGTATGTGACCGTGGTTCTTAGCGTTCATGCTCAGGAAACTTCTTTAGATGAAAGAAAATACAGACTTTCTGTACTGTGCAAATACATCGCATGACGTTTCATGAGCAAGTAATTCCTATGTCATGAAAAGCAAAAACAATGCATAACGTGTGCAACACTCAACACTCACTTACTTAAATACTTGATGGTGGAAAACGATTCTAACAGGGAGAATCTGTAAGACTTAAACTTAACAAGATACATTGGAAAACACTAAGCAACCTGGGCAAATTTATATATAACTGCTATTATAGCATTCAATTAATTATAAAATAATGTCGTTTTAAACAACTTGTACACAATCAGAATGGATGTGATCAGGTGTCATAGCCTCAGTCACTCCTATCAGACGCAGAGTAGTGCTGTGTGAAGTGACTGGTTCTGTACATCATATCCCAGTCCAGTCAGGCACGTGGGCTTCACGTACCTCTATAATGCTGTTTGCTGTCATTAGTCACTAGTGGCTGTGCTGGCAGCCCTGTAGAGGGGCCAGCGAGAGCCAAGGTGATGCTGGCCTTATCTCGGAACCTGACACTGAGCTGTTACAGAACCTGAGCAAAATGTCAGCATAGCCACTACTAGCAGCTCTTTATCATGAATGACATCAGAAAAAAGGCTCTCTGGCTAGATCAAGTGGCAAAAACACAAAAAAACCAAAACAAAACATGAGCAGTCTTTGTACCACATAAACATTTGGATGAATGTCAAGCATAAGCAAAATAGCTGTTGCATGCCAGAAAGACGTGATGCCAGGCGACAGCTAGCATTTATATATACGCATATATGTGCATTTCGTTTCAACAATAAATCCTGCAGTACAATATTTAAGAATATGCCTTAAAGGTATAAGCTTGAGAAAAGTGCATTTGTTACCAGGTTACATTCTGCTGATTCGTCAAGATTTAAAGAGAAAGGAATGTTTTGTCATGGTTGCAGTATATTCAAGGGCCTTTTTGACATGAGCGGGATAACATATAAACCACAATAAACAACATTTTTCAATTTCACTCTTGTGTCACATAGTACAATAATAAACAGTGCAGAACAAAGCAGAAGAAATGAACCTCCTATGCATGTTGTACTATTTGTGTATTTTGTTAATAACCAACAGAATTGATATAAAAAGTTCATCCAGATCCCATCTTTGCCTGGCTGTAATGGTCAGCACTAACACCAGGCTCCCTATTGCCTTGCTTCTCTGCCTCCAATGGACTGGCCTGGTCCTCTGGGAAATTACCAATAAAGTCTTCATACATGAGCGGAGAGCATTAACAGGAAGCAGGATGCTTGTTGTCTCAGGCCAGGACACACACTATTGTGTGATTTCTCTGCTACAACGAGTCTGTGTTTCACGGCTACAAACCATACATTAGGTGTTAAGTTTAAAAAGTATTTGAATTGTAAAATAATTTCAAAATAACAACATATATTACATAATATATTACACAGGCCATAATTCTGAAGGAAAATAATCTACAAAGAAGTGGTGCAATTATTGTAATTAGAACCACAAAGCCTGAAGCGATTAATTACTATTATATACGTATTAATTATTATTTATTTTTATTAATAAAAAAAGTAATATTATACTTTTTACCCATATGTAGTTTCATTTAATGTTAATGAACGTCCACAAGACAAGTTTGTTCCTGTTACATTACAAGAGATATAAAAAAAAATTTACTTGCCAGCCTCTCTTAAAGGAAATAAAAAAATATATTCAGCTTGCCGTTACAGAGAAATCATAAAGTAAAAACTTGTCCTGAAATTTACTAAAGACTTTCCAATTGCGGAAACTAACAATTACAAAGCCCTGATGATTATTGTTCAATTAATGTTCACATTTATGTAAACATTTTTAATAACAGAAATTGTCACCATTTCAATGAGTATGAGATTATGTCTTTTTTCTTATTTCTTTTTTTTTAAATAAAGCACATATTCTAAATGATTTCAGCTTTCAGAAATCCCTGTGAATTAGCTGTTATTATAGAAACAATAAAAAACCGGACCAAGGGCATTAATGTAAATAATATAAATTACAGCCGGAACTAGCATCAGATCCATAAAGTTATAGAAAATGAGATAACGCTTTCTACCAAATCAGATTAAAACATCCAGCAGCACTGTGGTCTAATATATATATATATATTTATATATATATATATATATATATATATATATATATATATATATATATATATATATAATCAAAGCCTTTCCATAAATACCTTAGTGAATATCACACCGCTAGACTTTCCAGTTCTTCAGCTGATCAGTGACATTAGGCATCCTTGGGGTCTTGTACATACTCAGTGTACTGCCCAAATGTGTATGCTGCTGTGACTGTGAAAATATGACAGGAGCTCAGAGAGAGAGCTGTCATGTTAGTAGTTGTTGTGGGTGACAGCTCTGATAGGCTAGACTCGTTCTCACATGCATCATCTAATGCATGTACACAGAGGAGCCTTTGATCATAGAGCTGTGGACATATTTCTTTTCTTAAGCAATTTGTCAGTTCAGTCTAGCTATATATATGTATATGTATATATACTGTATATATGCCAGATAATAATTGACATTTATTAACATGATTGTTTCAATTCGATCATGTGCTGGATTTAATCCGGACCGGTACTGCTGGTATCTTCAAATCCTCAGTTGCCATGTTTTCAATTAATGAGTGACCAGAGTAGTTAATGTCATCTGACTGCATGCTCCATTGTTATGGATTGTGCGTGGCCACAATTTTGTTCTAAATGAACCCAAAAGTAATCACGCCCCTCAATATACTCCAGAGACCTAGCGAAACGAATGAGCAAAGCAAAATCTGATGATTAAGCACCTGACAGGACTGGCAGTTACAGGCAGGTGCTATTGTAGAAAAAATGGCATCACTCTTAAAGGCAAAAAATGATTTAACTCTTTTAGCCTGGTCAGCATGGATATTTAGGTTTGGAGCTTATTTCTCTATTTAACAAATGCTATAAAAATCAACCGGCATAAGCAGGGATTCGGTATGACTACGTCAAACGTGGACACAGCTTTGCAAAACTGATTGATTAAATAGAATTTGTTCAAATGTGTTTTTGCTTCATTTTCAATCATTTCCTAATACAATTTAAGCATAAAACTTACTGAGCATGAGTATGCAAGTTGTGCAGTTTTTTTTCCCCCACTGTTCCATTTTTTTTAAATGTCAGTAAAGTCTATGCAGAACATCTTAGGATACTTTTTCTCTTCTTGACCTTCTTTCATTCTGTTCTTGTCTCATTTTAAGTATATTCACCAGAAGAATTTCAGGGTCAGGAAAGATTCCTGCATTAAGCACAGAACCATGTCTGAGACAAGAGTCTAAGCGGGTTAACCTTGATTACGTCCAAAATACGTTTATGCTGCGCTTAACTGAAACCTGGTCCGAATTCCAGCCATCATGATGTGTGTATCCAATACAATGTGACTTTGGAACAGAGTGATGTACAATCTGATTGGCTGTCGTGACCTCTAATGCCAAAAAGGCATTTTAAGTGACAGCCCGACACTGTAATATTTATGCGTCACATTTTAAACACACCTGCACGGTTATGTGACCTGCCAGAATGAAATCTCCACTTAGACTAAACTTGAGCTGACTGATAGCACTTGGGCTCTGCTCCGTACAGGTGAAATGAGCGCATGGAAATGGAAGAGTCTAAGTGAAATGCGATCGCTGTGAAGGTGAGATGGCAATCAAGTACAGCACTTTCCCTTAAGATGTCACTTGTAAGGTGATTGTGTAGGCTTTATTAAATAAGTTAACACACAACAAGATACTTTGGATTTTTTTTTATGTTTTGTATCAAATAAAATGTACAAAAATGTCCCTCTTTTTGTGTGTGCCAGATAATCTGTGCGAATTTGTTGTTATTTCAGCTCTCTCATTGTCAGATTCTCTTAGTCATGAAGTGAAACACATCCCACTTGCATTAAAGGCATCAGTATCAGCATCATTATCGTTGAAATTATGTCATATTGCATATCCTCGGGATAAAATTTGTTGGTTGGATGTCAAGGTAATAACATTTAGAAACTCCCAGTTTCTTCTAACCAGCTTGGTTTAGAATTCTGTGAAGCCTACACACATAACTTCGATAAAGTTCAATGCAGCTAATCTCATTCTAGTAATCTGTTGTATTTTAAGGAAATGAAAAAGTTGTTTATTTCTTCTACATGTAACCTTCCGGTTCTGCTATTTTTCTTAATTTTCTTGAGGATTTATCCTGATTACACGCAAACTGTTGTGTAGAGTTTAAGCTGCAATGATCACTGGTGAGTTTATTTTTAAGTGTGATCCACTGAGATGAGAAAATAACTGTGGATCATCTGAGGCATGCAAAATGTATGCCTAGAGAGGAATCTTACCTTTCATTTGAAAATGACTAATCAAAACAATAGCCCTTCAGTAGAACTTTAGAGCTTTGTCTTGAGGTGGCTGTTGGAGCTAAGGAGTCACTTAAGCTTGATTTCAGTGGGTGTACTGATTTTAGGTGGTGCGGAAAGTACGGTACTGTATTCTTCGTCATTAGTGCGTCACCAGAATGCCAACCTGGAGAATATTCAGAGTCAACCTGCACTGTGATTAAAACAACCCACTGAACTCAGTGTCAATCAGGAACTCCACGCTCACTCACCTTCCAGGGGAACGACAGGCCGTGTGTGAGGGGAAGCAATTAGTGATTAATATGCTGATTAGGATTTAAATGCTACTGCTGCAGAATGGCAGCGTGGTTGCCATGGTGAGGAAGGTGGGCGGACCATGTCATCAGCTCCCTGATAGCTTTGACATCTGTGTTTCAGCAGCCACTTCAGGTGGGCCTTACAGTGAGGCGCTGTGCTCGAAATCTTCAGGGTGGTCTTCGGTGTCACTTTAAACAGCGATTATCTTGATTGCAGAAATGTACAGTGGCACTCTGTGGCTCGGTCTGAGACACAACATCCTTTCCCACCATGTCTTACTGACCACACATTTACAGTAACTTGCAGCAAAAATGCAGCAACTCTGTGGCTTACATTTTTGTTACATTATGTTATATTGCCCTTTTATAATATACTAATATTATTACTTTCACACTCTATTTATTAATAATAATAATAATAATAATAATAATAATAATAATAATAATAATAATAATTATTATTATTATTATTATTATTATTATTATTATTATTATTATTATTATTATTATTATTATTTGTTCATATTTGTTTAATTTATAATATTTGTTTATTTGTTCAAATTATTGTTGTTAATACTACTACTACTACTACTACTACTACTACTAATAATAATAATAATAATAATAATAATAATAATAATAATAATAATAATAATAATAATAATAAAGTGGTGGTTATCACCATTTTTTAGTACAAAGCTGACAGTGGTTATTTATAAAATAATAATTTTTCATGTATAGCCACAAATATTCTGAATCCAGTAATTGTATAACTTCAGCCCTGGCTATACTTACTTCATGGAACCTAGTTCAGTACTTAGCAAAAACAAGTGAAAAATCTTTTACTTTTGATAACTGGCTTTGAGGCTAATGGTAGGTTATATCCAATACCTCTTGCTCCAGTGACTCCAGTATGTGTTTATGTATCATTCAAAGACTACCATAAAATCTAATTTTATGGTCTAATTCATAGTCATATTTCTCTCCCTTTCTCTCCTTTGAAAAGAAATCAGATGATACATGTCATACAGCAGCACCGTATTATAACATAACCACCATGTCAACTTAGTGGCTCAGGAACAAGATTTTTGTTTCATATTAGCATATCTTCTTTCATATTAAAAGCTATTTAAATGAACCATTCTGTGTTTTAAGGGGTCATTTGGGGTACAATGTATAATACAATGTATAATACCATTTTTAAAAGACTAGTCTTACCTAGCACTAGGTTTACTGTGTATTATCATCCTGTATCAAAGTTGAAGTCAATATTTTGCTTGAAGTTTTTGTCTATGGGAGATCTGAGTGAAAATGTTTTGAGAATGAAGACTCTCATTCTTTTAAAATAATCCTACTGTATGTCCAGCCCTTTAAAGGCTCAAGCCTAACACTATTTATGTTAAAATAACCCATCCATGACCAAGTCTGTTGAAAGTCAAGTCCAGTATTTTCACTTGGTCTAAAGTAGAGTGTGGTTTAGCCCTGCTCACCTTTGCTACATGATTCAGGTTCCTCCTACGCTCAAGTGTCTGCTTGCTATTGCTCAGATATCCCTTTTAAAGTAGGATAATGTCGTCTAAAGAGCCATGCATTAAGAGTTTGTGTAGGTGACTGGAGAAAATGTTTTTATAAGCTGTCTCAAGCATCCTAAGCCTCGCCCCAAATGAGCCACATTGAGCTCAAGAGCGATGAGCAATGTAAACTCATGACATTAGCAGTGGCCTGGAGCCACTTAGAAGAAGGTTTTTGTTTATGCGACCCTGTTTTCTGCACATGCCCAGATCACTGATTGACGTCACCTACTTAATTTATTTTCCCAGACTAAATTTTAATTCTTTATCATGCTATTGTGAATCATTACGTTTTGCCTTGTGTATGAATGTGCTCTTTATAAATTCCTATTTCTTACATTCTACATACATGCAGACATTAAAATAAAATCAGTCTCCAATATGTTTTGTTCCAATATATATGTGCAGCAAATATTACATTATGTACATGTACCCCAAGCCACATTATTTAAACATGCACAACATGTCCAGTGTAAACATGTGCAGTCTGGAAATAAAGGATTATTAACACAATAGTGCAAAAGTTCAGTAGTAGTAGTGTATTAATCTACTCTGTAGGTGCAATCTTGTATGTACACTAAAAGTAATGTACACTAAAACACAGCTTATGGAGTTTGATATTTCTAATAGCAGCTCCAACATGAATCTAACTTTGAATCCCACCTCAGGTTTGTGTAGGAGGGCAAGCGGCACAGTTGGTGTTATCCTATAGGGTGTCGTTGGAGTGTGCAGTTGAATAAACAATCCAGACAATGATGTAGGATGTGGTCATGACTACCGGTGATGGCTTTATTGAACTGTATAAGCATGGACAGTTTTTCAATTTCCCAGAGAGGTAAAAACGCTTTTCAAAGAAAGTCAGTGTGATTTGATAATACTTATATCAGTAGAACTTTGGTACTTATGGTGAATTTCCAAGAGTCCAAAAATAACAGCAGTGTTACTGGTTTATCTAGGGTCTTTAGGAACTTTGTGGAAATAACATAGCACTTTATAAGCTGATATACTATAGGTTTATTATTTTTACTGGGGAAACAGCGTCATGTGAATGATGCAGTAACCTCACAAGTTAAGATTGTTGAACCTGATTAATTAAATTCAATTTTATTTCTCTAGTGCTTTTAACAATAGTCATTGCCACAAAACACAAAAATCTGAATGTAGATTTAGATCCAGTGGCAACGGTGGCAAGGAAAACTTGCTTAGATGACAAACAGCTGAACAGTATCCGTAAAAGATTATCCACTAAGGTGAGTGTTGAGCATTAACTCGGAAAGGTGCATGCAGCTTGAAATACCGTTGAACAGCGAAAAACATTTTATCATGAGCTAAAAGCCTTTGGATAAATCTGGTTCTGGATGTACATGTAGAGTACTAACAGCTGTTAGCAGTTATCCTGGCTATTATGCCATTATTAAGCTGTACTCCACTGATATTAAGAACACCCAAATTAAAAGGGGTGCACACTTTCTGAGTGCCCAAGTTGGGAGGAGGAGAGTGGAAACAGTCCCATTTTCACTCCATTTTCACCTCTTTATAGAAGCCTGGGGTTCAGTAATTTATGAGAGTGCTCTCCTTTAAGCTCGGCTTGTGCGTTTCTCTCTCATTAAGCCTTCCCACTGCTCTGACACACATTTTAATTTCACTTCAAAGAGGTCACATTAGTTTGGGATGCTCTGTTCTCTGTTTGTCTCTAGCAGTTTTGTTGCGTCAGGTTTCACACTGGTCCATTTTTCACTGACAAGGCAACAGCAGGCTGCACACATGAGGACTTTCCTCTTGACATTTGCTACCCTAAACATCAATAAGGCGGAATAACAGCAAAGTAGCTGCTGCAGTCAGTAAGTTTTGGATCAATCACTAGCACGGTGCTGGCTACAGAGGAAAATTTGTACATTGCTGATCCGATATAACAAAGTCCAAGCAAGCAAACAAACAAACAATTAGAGTAGGGGTCAATTATGGAGCAATGCTGATAATGAACAGTAACATCGTTGAAACTAATTACACCTAAAGATCCTTCTTTCCCAAAATACTTATAACCCTTTGACCAAACTGCTTTATTGGGCATGAAAACCATTTTCAGAATAACTGTAATTATTTATCTAATTGTTGTCAACAGTCAACCCATCTCCATACGCGCGCACACACACACACACACACACACACACACACACACACACACACACACACACACACACACACACACACACACACACAGACACACACAAAGGAATATTTGAGTCATTACATTAAAATGCCAATCATGCAAAAAAAAAGTGAGAGAGCAGGTGAGTCACTGAATATTACTGAGAACACGTCACTTTTTTCAACACACTGGTCACTGCTTTTAACAAAAAGTCTATTTCTGATAACAGATTCTAACCGTTAGACCATATCTTACCGATCCAAGGAGACTAAAAAAAAGATGTCACTTTCGAGCATAAATCATAAATTGCATAATCTTTGAGGACAAAATAATAAAGACAAAGAAATTTCAGAGATGTTCCTTCGTTATTACACGTTTTATTAAATGGTTGAATATTGCACGTAATCAACGACAGGGTGGTGTGTGGTCGAGTGAAGGGATGTTACTGCACTCCATCATACAATAACATCATATCTATTTATAGCATTTGACAGACACCCTTGTCCAGAGCAACTTACGCTTTTATCTCATGTTATAAGGATTAAGGGCCTTGCTCAGGGGCCCAACAGTGGTGGCTTGGTGTACTGTAGCTGGCATTCGAACTCACAGCCTTTCAATCAAGAGTCCAACACCTTATCCACGAGACTCATCCCAAAGTGTTTTTTTCTGACCACAGCAATGTATATTTATGTCGCATATACGTTACAGCACAGTGAAATATTCCAACTTTGGAGGTTGAGGTCAGGCATAATACAGCACCCCTGGAGCAGTGAGGGTTAAGGGCCTTGCTCAAGGGCCCAACAGTGGCATCTTGGCAGTGCCTGGGCTTGAACTCTGCTCCTCCGATCAACAACACAGAGCTTTAACCACTTGAACCACCATCAATTTGCCAAGACTAACATTTTTCTTAAAATAAAGAATAACACATTACAGGTTTGATCCAGTTAAAGTCATGTTGCGAAACATCCGTGGAAAAAAAAACAACTCTTTTTTTTTATTACTTTTGAAGGCAACAAAATGCAGCTTATCATGTTACGAAGCAAGCACACTATTTTTCCCAAATCAGAAAACATCCATTGCACGATACAAAGCCCTAACACTGAGATTCCTTCTATAACTAATACCTAAATCTCCTCACAGAAAACATAACCATACATTTTAGCAAAACGTTATTAATCCATACTAAACCTGTCTAGCGTACAAGTTCCTGTGTTAGTTGTTACTATACATACTATAATATATTAGGGACTAAATCTACCCTGTTATAGAAACTTCTGACTAATTAGAATCAAGAACACTGCAGTCAGTTTATATGCCCACTATTTGCTCAGCTTTTTATCTGACTTCATTGTATGACAAAATATTCCATTCAATTCAATTCTATTTATCTGTATAGTGCTTTTAACAATTCACATTGTCTCAAAGCAGCTTTACAGAAGTATAGAAACAGAAAGAAAAAAATCTTTTCAAACTTTTTTCTGTTGAAGTAGCCTCAGGATTTGCCTTGCTTCAAGATACACCAACATTTTATTTAGAACTTATTGGAATGCTAATCATTTTTAAAAACATATTTTGTGAGATAGAGGTAATTTTTTTCCTGTTTTCCCAGAGAGACCTTGGGGTATGAATGGCTATGTTGAGAGCAGTAAAATGAGAAGCTGTCATCTGACAGAGACGGCAACAGAGACGTGTGGTGCTTGCATATCCCACAGACATCATCAGTTATGAGAGTATTTGATATCCTCATTATTCATATGATATCACTGTTATGTCCTGTAAAATATGTCCAATACAGTAATCTTACATTTTTGTTTTCATCAGACAGCGCTTAACATTTTTAATTTTAATCAGACAGCGCTTAACATCCACTGGAAGATTACTATTCCTATTACTTTATTCAGATTTATACAAAACAATACAGAGTCACCAAAGCTGCCATGACTCATTTTCACAGACTTATTAATCAGTTTATGACTGAAAAGAGTTCACAGGCTGAAAATGCAGACAAACTACAGAAACCCAAAATGCTTCAGAATATTTTTTTTTTTCAAAGACTTTGGCCCGAGACAGTATGATCTTGATTACTCTAATAATGCTTACATCGATTTGTTGAACTGTTGGCTGTACCATAGCAGGAAGAATGCATTGTGCTTCTGCGACCCACTTAGATTCATCTTGTTTGAGCTCTGCCCTCGACGCTGTGTCGCTAGGGCTGCACGCCTCTTTAATTACACTCATTGCTTTTGTAAAACCTTGTTTCTCACAATCACACAGCACCCTCTGTGCACTTTAGCTCATCTCTCTGTCTGCCTCTGCTGTTGTTTGCATTTTGTATGGAAACATGCAAAACATCATTACCTACTAATTACACCATATAATAAATCGAATTTAAAAAAAGAAAAGAAACAGAAGCTCAAAGAGAAATTTGTTGCTGTAGGAATCAAACTTATAAAACACTGACTCGGCACTCACAAAGGCACTGACTCTCTGATAAACGTACACAAACTCTGTACACTTAAGAACATCGATATTTTGCTATATTCAGCTCAGACATGATGTTAGCAATGTCTGCTGAGTTCAACCGCTAATTTTCAAACTTGGAAAGGAGCTGGATGAAACAGTGTTGCATTGCAATGATGCTACAAGTGCAATGGCCGTGTTTCCCTTTGAGAGTTAGCCAGCACAAAGTGTAATATAAGCCAAAATCAATCAGTGCGCACTTGTGTGTGTGTGTGTGTGTGTGTGTGTGTGTGTGTGTGTGTGTGTGTGTGTGTGTGTGTAATTCATAACAGGTCTGAACATCTCTCTAATAATAACAACACAGGATCCATTACAGTCTAAGTGATGATCCAATCTATGAGATTCTACTGTATATGTGGTGTTGTCTGTTTCCAGGAAATACAGATCATACTTCACGTCTTTCCCGCTCGCTATCATTTCTCTAATCTTAGCACTTCTCTAGGTAAAAAGGAGGAAAAAAGCTGAACTTGACATGTTGAATACTGGTCCAACATGAGCGTGCTTAAGATCACTCTTGGAGACCAAAGAATGTTTGTTGTCAATCTGATGAACTAACTTGGCCTATCATCAGTGAATACATAATTGGTGTTTATTTCCCAGGAGACTGTCGGTGCATGAGCAGAAAGAAGTTGTGCAACAGCATGCCTCTCTGAAAGCAATTCTCTTCTAACCTTACACAAGTGTCTGACAAGCTCAAAGCTGATCTTTTCTATTTCTTGCAAGACCTTTTCTTTATCACAGACCGCTGTGCACTCGTCTGTATGTCAGGAACTGAAGAATAACCACGCATTTAAAGGTTCAAGGACAGTTTATAAGCACCACTGTAAATACCTCCGGCAGAGATAAATATCCCCAACATGCTGGTGTCACCTGAAGCTATCCACTTTTCCTCTCCAAGCTGATGATTTTGCTGGCCTAGTTAGATAACAATCAACTCAAGCCTTCTTAGTGATTTAGGAGAGACTGTAAATTCATAGCATGTAAGGATCAAGCTTCATACGAACAATCAAAGTACATCCATATGATTAGAATGATTGCAGACCTCAAAATTGCTTTTAAAGCCTTAATCAGGAGACACTGCAACAAGGCAGGACAGTTGGTTCAAATAAGACAACAAAAATACAGTCATGACAGTAAAGTTTTGTAATGCTTAATGTATTTTTTAACATTACATCCGGTTTATTATTCAGATATTTATCTTAAGGCTTATTCAGAATTTAATATTATTTATTCAATAACTACAATAATAACAAATATGGAAAGAATTTAGTTACAAGACTGAGGATTGACATATGTCATGAAGCAGTGTGACACCAGCAAAATAAGATGTTAACTACTATAAAATTTAACCACTTTTCATCAGAAGGTGATTCATTCATTCTGTGCATCACGTACAAAACCAAGCCTTCGCCAGAAAACTACTGGATCAATAAAACAAGATAAAGGAGGGTCTGACACAAGTATCTACATTCCCCTGGGGCTCCTTTCAAAGTCCAGATTAGTACATGTCAATGTGCTCATGTTAACTCCTAGATTCAGCGTGTTCATAAAAACAGAACAAAATAACCAAACTTAGAATAGGACCCAAAGCCACAAATGCTGAAGGTCATCTAGGTTAAGGAGTGAGGCATTGAGGTCACTTATCATTTGTCATTCTCGGGAGATGCAAAGCCAAATGTCATGCACGCTTTTCTCAGGCAGGGACAAATTTCTCCCTGAAGGACTAAACAAGGGCCTTTTCAAGAGATCATTTCTGACTGCCCTTTTCGGGGCCTGTAGTCAATACAACAGCGGCCGAAGGACGACAAGCATCTTTACAATGATGTACGATGATTAGTAACCAACAAAACTGTGAGGACATTGAAAGGAATCTTAACTGTGGCAAACTGTAATTAATGTAATATAATGTTATACAGTACTGTTTTAGTCTATTGAATGCTTATGTACACACTGTATATATATATATATATATATATATACATATTTAAACAATAACAATTGTATTGTAAATAATGGACAATATTAAGTAATAGACCAAAACCAGAAGTTTACCCAAGACGCTTAGCCATTTTCCTTATAAAACTGCGCTAGGGGGCGAGAGACAAAATGCAAATACAAATGCAGCTGATCATTTGCAGGTATTTTTCATTGGGCTCTTTACTGTTCACTCTTCAACACAGTAGTTATTTATACTTATAAACACTTCATGTATTACATTAATAAAAGTCTCCAGAAATGCCCAAGACTTTTTTACAGTTCTGTATATGTCCACAATTTCCGAAAAGCTTTCCCTTATTCTTTGTGCCCACACTATTCTCACTTTACTTTTTATTTTATCCTCTTTATTTTCCGTAAAACAACAAAAAATGCATTTTTGTGCAACCTGATCTAACTTTTTGTTTTGATTTGTCAGTACCAAAGGTATAAGCAAAAACATCAAGCGACAGTTGCTATCTGATCCTTTACTCATAGCAGCTCATATCTGTTTATTGCAGTCAACTAAAGCTCTATATGTACTGACTGTAATGGGAGGATATAGTTACAGATGGCCATATTGTACCCTTGTTTATGTTACACTGAGAAATATTGATAAATCCTTGCACAGTCAGAGGCAGGTCTCGGCTATTTCTCCTGTGCAACACTTATGGGGTTTGTACAACCTTAACTCAGAGGGAAATTTGACATTTTGTAATTCCAGACCTAATGTTAAGAAGCAACATGTGAATTAAAAATATTTTAATATTTACAATTTGAGAGACTTAAGTAAAAAATGTACTATAATAAAGCTTTCCCACAGGCACATAGTGGTTTCGAATTGCCCTACGAGACAATCATTGGATCAGTGACATAAGGGCAGTTGTCACAAATAAATTACGAGTGACAAAACAAATAATGACTTCAAGGTCACTTGATGTTGTCACAAACCACACAGCGTGAGTGAGACCAGCGGCCCCGCTCAACATCAGTGGAATAGTATGGCGATTATAACCAAAACAGACAGTTATTTTGAAATACTGATCATTTTGAAGTACTGAAAATTGAAGAATTGTTAACAGGTAGGATTGCTGGAAATCCCATGTTTGTTAGCCCACAGTAAAGTATTAAGTCAGCATGAGCTATCAAAAACTATATAAATAGAAATTAATGTACACAATAATTTGCTAAATTAAATATTGTTCAAATTATTTATATGGTATGATTTAAAAACTCTGAAAGATATGAGACGTGTTTATATGTTTCTAGATTTTAAATATTAGATTATTTGTATTTAAGAATATAGGCAAAACAATGTACATGCACTTTGGAAATAATATTAAACAATAGCTTAAATCCATCTGTATCAATAAATATAATTTCCAAATCTCTCTCTCTCTCTCTGTCTCTCTCTCTCTCTCTCTCACACACACACACACACACACACACACACACACACACACACACACACACACACACACACACACACACACACACACATGCAAACACACACATGCATATGCACACGCACACACACCCCCACACACACTCATGCACATAGAACATAGGTTGAACTTTATGGATTAAATTAAATGAAACATTAAATGATTAAATTCTACACTGTTGTCTTGCTTATCTTCAGGATTCAGGTTTAAATTTTAAAATTCAACATAATTAGATAGCCTTCTTGGATTTTTATGCCACTTTTATGTTAGTGTATAATTATTATTATTATTACTATTGTTATTATTATTATTGTTGTTGTTGTTGTTGTTGTTGTTGTTGTTGTTGGTAATGACTATTTTGTTAGTGTTTGACTGAACCTTAAAAGAAAAATGTCCAAATTATAACGTGCTAAATTACTTATTTACGTTATTTCTATCTCACTTCCCTAATAGAACCTCTTTTACAATCCTCCAAATGATTCCTCGTCTTACATCTTACTTATTTTACCCAAAATCGTGCATTTTTGCCATGGCACGGTGAGAACTGAACTTTCAGGACCTTGGACAGGAGCGCGATTCTCCCGAAGCTTTTTCCTTTCCGCGTTATAAAGGTCATTCCCTGAGAGGGCGGGGCTTGCTTCTAAAGCCGCATATTTGTCTACTAAATACTACGTCTGCATTGCACTCCATCTATTCCATCATGCTGTTTAAATCAAATGCTCAAAGCAGATTGTAGGTGTGAATTTGGCGCGCAAATCTAGCCACTGACTTAATTACATATAGCCATCCTAATAAGTATGTAACCAGAACCGTGTGCGACAGGCTATAACAGCTATTGTATGAGTTTTGTTGATGTATTTAATAGTAATGTAGGTGTTGATAAGCAACCACTCGTTTTGGCGCACCCAGTCAATACCAAACACACCTGTTCACTCAGTTCTCAATCAGGGAAAATAGAAACTTCAACCTATTTAAAGTCCTAATGTGGACACACTCATTACAACAGGATAATAATTGAACATTTCCTTGTCACTTGAATAGCAGATCTTTTGTACCTTTAATTTGTCATATTTGCATGGGAATGTGAATGTAGTGTACCTTGTAATTGCATTTTAAAGACCACTTTTAGTGTAATATTTTAAAAAGTGCCCTGTAGGCAACTTTACAGGTATAAGGTGATCAGTAAAGGCACAAACGCTGTACTGTTGAAGATCACGTTAGTTTTTTTTAAGGTGCTACTACCTGTTTTTGTTTGAGTGTAGGAATAAGAATAGACAAACAAACAGACAAATAAATAAGTAAATAAATAAATGATCCTGGTACATAATCTTGGTGCGCTTCTGTAAAACATGAGAATTAAATGGGGTAAAGTTATATAAAGGATAAATGTGATTTATGTAGTCCATGGAGCATTTCCATCAGTTTCCCCTCTATAGGTACTTCAGCAAACAAGGCAATCAGCTGTAGAGGGCTACTAAACGTGATTACGGATTTCTGCACGAACATTGCTGTGATTTTAATTCAGACATGCAACGTATGCCGAGCTCCTTATTAGCCCTTAATTCACTTTAGGTGAACTGAGGTTATATAATCTACCTGTACAATTCAGGACTATTATTGTCGTTTCCCAACAACTACAAACCTGCTCGGTGCATGAATCTATTTTTCGCATGAAGTTGCGAAAATGGATGAAATTGTAAATATGGAACGAATTTTCACTTCGAAAAAAAACCCTAATTGACCGACTACAAGGTCAACTTTTGTAATTAATACCTGACAAAACAAGCCTGATATGTAGTAAAGCCGTTACAGAAAGATCCAGATTGTTTTCTGAAACAGAAAGAGAGAGATAGAGAGCTACAGAGAGAGGGCTGACTGCCGCTGGCACAGGTACTGATCGTGCTGTACTTACGTGTGAAACTTTCTTTTCTTGACAGCTTTGCGTCTAAAAGAAAATGCCCTTATAGTTCAGCGACTTCCGACATTCCCAGTGAGCGCTAGCAAAACCCAGAGTAACCTGAGGGCATGCGCAGCCCTCTCTGGAAACTCATCCCGTCCAGATAAACGGCCTCTGATGAGTTTTTCACTCGCGCTTAAAACGCACATCCATTCGCGGATCAGGCGCAAACCAGCGCTAGCCGAAATTCCGCTCCATTTAACATGGCGAACACCTCTGATCAGACTAAACCTTCATCGGAAATTCTTTTCCCACTGGGTCCTCTTGGTAAATCATCCAAATCAGAAAGTCTCCAACATATTAAAGTTGAGATCGTTGTCTAAAAAAATACAGGTTAGGGAATAACGCTGAATCCGACTCTCTCCTTGTTCTAATGTTGTCCAAACCGCGGCTCAGTGTTAAGTGGTTCTGTATATAGCAGAGACTTGAGCTACCGGCGCTCTCCTGTAAATCTTCAAGCACAAACGCGTACGAAACCTGTGTGATCGCCGTCGAGCCGCCGACTGAGGAAGTGAGCTGGTCGGTGGCTGGGAAACGCCTCCTCCCGCCTGCCTTTTGCGCTCTCTTTACGCACCGCTCCGACTCACATCTGTTTGGTTCTTTAAAAGTTTCTTTGTGCAAAAAAAAACAAAAACAAATCACGGCTGCGATTTTTTCATAGTGGCGTGAATGAATAGCAGTGGAAATGGACTGTACGGCAATCTAGGACAAGTCTTTGGGGGAATGAAGTGTTTAATATCATGCGAACAACTGTTGTTTATGAACTCGCTGGAGCAATTAAGCCTGGTGTGTTGTTTTCATCCGTTAATATGGGATTTAAGTGTTTACGAGGACATTTCAGGGAAGGACGCTGATTTTTTTTTTGTTGGTGTTTGTAGATGAACTCTTGAGGAAAACAAAGATAATGACCCTAACATGTACGTTGGCACTTAATAATAACTTTCTTTGTTTTTGTGATGACATTATAATTAGGAAAGGGAATTCTGTTTCTGTATAAATAATACATTGAGTATTTTGTGAACAAGGAAGTAAAGATGTGCTTTACTTAGGAAGCGCGCTTTACTTAGGAGAGAGTGTACTGTAGACACACACGCACACACGCACGCACGTACACACGCGCGCGCACACACACACACACACACACACACACACACACACACACACACACACACACACACACACACACACACGTACAGTAGATGCTGAATCAGCAGCTCCCTCTGGCGAACTACTAATGCTAGAGGCTCACACACTTTTACATAACTTTTTGATATCTCTACCAACATACCAAGTAACTGTTGATACCAGACACAATCCAAACACCTGAGCGGTGAGGAGTTAATTCATGGCTAAGGGCACATTACTGGTGAGATCATGGTCACCATGGGTTAATAAAAACTTATATGCCATATAATTCCTTCAGATGCAGTTGAACTGACACAATTCTCCCCTAAAATACCTACTCAAAATACCTCCAAATACAATGAACTTAATACCTGAGACAAAGGTTGAGCTGCCATAGATTTAAATGTTTCATGAAAAGTAATCCCTTTTTCCAATAAATGTGCTGTATAACACTACTATTGTTACTACTAACGGTACTAGAACAACAACAACAACAACAGTAATAATAATAATAATAATAATAATAATAATAATAATAATAATAATAAGCATACATTTTTATTTATGTAGAAGTGAACAAGTACAGACAAGTTTAAAACTGCAGTAAAGGTTACTTTCTGACTGTTACTTATTGTGGAAGTGCCTTGAAAATCAATGCATAACAAAAACAAACAAACAAAAAAGAACTTTATTATGAGTTTAAATACAAAAACAAAAACTTTTTAACTTTTCGAAATAGTTCAAACTTTAAGAAAACAGTCTTGCACCGTATTAATATGATAAGTATTCTGATAAGACATTAAAATCCCACTAATAAACTCATTCTGTATATTGTTTATGGCTGAATTGTTATTATTCTCCTGCTTTGCGCGCGTGGTTTTTTTTTTTTTGCGCGTGTGTTTTTTTTGGCTCACGGAAGTGACGTCATGCTGTCAACATGTAAGATGGCGACCCATCACAGGCAGAATGCAGCCGGGCGGAGAAAAGTGCAGGTAAATTTCACCTTTTATGGCGTTTTTCTTTTGTTTTTTTTATACACGTGCATAGACAAACATTCGGCTTGATTGTTTAATGACGTGTTTAACGGTGTGATTGTTGACATTCAGGACTCGTGAGCTAGCAAACACTACAGCTAGCATGTAGCATGTTTGTATTAGCTCGTGTTTATATTTATGTTTATTCCTGTATATAAAACATAACGCGCGTCTTTGAAGTTGTGTTAGATGTCCAGGTTGTATACGATCCATTTTGTCCTTGTTCTTCTTCTTCGTCGTCGTAGGAATTTGATTGCTAGCTTTCAGCTAAGCTAAAGCTAAGGCCACGCCCCCTTCCCAACTCATCTCGGCGTTAGAGTGAGAGTTGTGCTCTTTGACACAAATGACTAAAACGTAGAATTGTTAAAGACTGTTACAGGAAAAAAATCAAGACACTTTTATGAAACTAAAACACGTAAATGCGTGAATATCCTGATGTCTCTGTACTTCTGCCGTATTTTGAACTGTCGTAAAATTGGCGCAAACTGCCCAAGCACATACACAACACAGTGCTAGTGTTTAAAACATAACGTTATCTAGACAATGTTCCTTTAAACACTGCTTAGGTGCATTACTGGACAACATTATGAGCGTGTTGTTATCTGTATAATGAGTACGCCTGAATTCAGAAATCAGAGGATTAACAAAAGCAGATGTCACCCTTTAGAAAAGAGACATTTGTAAATGTTCAGGATTGATGTGTTGATAGTGTCACATACTGTTCAGAGTTTTTCTCTAAAAGCCATAAAAGCTGCAGAGAAGATCATATAACCAACATTGACTTTAGCTACTATTCCTTAAAGTTAGAGTTACACTCACTTTGGGCTCACAGCTTACTGATTAAATTACACAATTCTAGTGAAATTTAGTAAATGGGCTGAAAAAGTCACCGGTTTGATGACAACATTTAAGTCAGTTGTAAACAAAGGAACTAGTATTCGGATATTTGTGGTTGGAATCTCAACAATGGTTGAATATTATGGAATAACTATGAAACACGATGTAAAATGGTTTTGTTGTGATTCCCAAATCAGTGTTTATACAGTCCTAGGCATGTGTCTGTAATGCTACGTTCCCACACTGCAGCGACTTGCAAAAAAAAAAAAAAAAAGCAACCACAGACCATTCATTTTCAATGATGACTTCTGGTGAAACGAGTGAGAGTGACTGTTGGCGACTAGATGTGTGTGTGTCCAGTGATGTGACAAAGTTGAGAAGTTTAACTGAAAATATGGAGCAACTTTGTGCAGCAACTATGAATGGGAGCGAAGACAGAAGAGTGCACATGATATGTGACAAAAGCATGCACTGCTTGTTCTTCACCCCATATGATATGCATATAAGCACTGGTGATTTATTTTTTTATTTTTTTGCAAATCTCCCTCCAGTTTTATTGTAGTGGCAATAAAACGGATTTGTGAAGTGGAATGCTGTCATGTCATGTCAAAGCCAGTAGTAGGAATGACTTCATAGTATAGCAGTGAATTTCTCTTTAAATTTTTCCTTCCCAAAGTAAATGTGTGGTGTGTGTGTGTGTGTGTGTGTGTATATACACACACACAAACAATGGTGTGAAAAATTGTTGGCTCCCTTCCTGATTTTTTTATTTGTCACACTTTAATGTTTCAGATCATCAAACAAATTTCAATATTATTCAAAGATAACACAAGTAAACACAACATGCATTTAAAACATAACTTAACTGTGATTTATCACACCTAAGTTCGATTTCTTTAGCCACAACCAGGCCTGATTACTGCTACAACAATCAAGAAATCACTTAAATAAGTCCTGTCTGACAAAGTGAAGTAGACCAAAAGATCCTCAAAAGCTACATGAGTGAGAAAGTAATTGAGACCTATCAGTCTGGAAGAGGTTATAAAGCCATTTCTAAAGCTTTGGGACTCCAGCAAACCACAGTGAGAGCCATTATCCATAAATGGTGAAAACATGGAACGGTGGTGAACCTTCCCAGGAGTGGCCGGCTGACCTAAATTACCCCAAGAGCACAGCGGTGACTCATCCAAGATGTCACAAAAGACCCCACAACAACATCCAAAGAACTGCAGTCCTCACTTTCCTCAGTTAAGGTTAGTGTTCATGACTCCACCATAAGAAAGAGACTGGGCAAAAATGTTCCAAGACAAAAACCACTGCTGAGCAAAAAGAACATAAAGGCTCATCTCAGATTTGCCAGAAAACATCTTGATGATCTGCACTTTTGAGAAAATACTCTGTGGACTGACGAGACAAAAGTTTAACTTTTTGGAAGGTGTGTGTCCCGTTATATCTGGCATAAAGTAACACTGCATTTCAGAAAAAGAACATCATACTAACAGTAAAATAATAGCAACAGTAAAATATGGTGGTGGTAGTGTGATGGTCTGGAGCTGTTTTTCCGCTTCAGGACCTAGAAGACTTGTTGTGATAAATAGAATTCTGCTGTCTACCAAATGAATTCTGCTGTCTACCAAATGAATTCTGCTGTCTACCAAAAAATCCTAAAGGACAATGTATGGCCACCTGTTCGTGACCTTAAGCTGAAGTGAACTTGGTTTCTGCAGCAGGACAATGATCCAAAACACACCAGCAAGTCCACCTCTGAATGGCTGAAGAAAAACAAAAGAGATTTTTGGAGTATTGAAGTCCTGACCTGAATCCTATTGAGATGCAGTGGCATGACCTTAAAAACCCTCCAATGTGGCTGAATTACAACAATTCTGCAAAGATGAGTGGACCAAAATTCCTCCACATCGCTGTAACAGACTCATTGCAGTTATAGCACTTGAGTGCAGTTCTTGCTGCTAAGGGCGGACTAACCAGTTATTAGGTTTAGGGGGCAAACACTTTTTCACACAGGGCCATGTGAAATTCATTTAAAAACAGCATGTTGTATTTACTTTTGAAGCCACAACATGCAAACCACACCAGCTTTCACACGTATGTGTGTGTTTGTGTGTGTGTGTGTGTGTGTGTGTGTGTGTGTGTGTGTGTGTGTGTGTGTGTATCACTGATTCTTGAGATAAGGGACAAAACATGTCCCACATCAAAATGTTACAATTTGCCTTAAAAAACAATAAATTGTTTCATTTAAAAAGGCTTTAAAAGTTGGATATGGAAGACTTGTGTATGTTTAGACCCTTAGTTTTGTATATATTTATGTTATTTCATAGTAATTTTATAAAATACCGGCACTGTACTATGAAAGCAACTGCAAAAAAAAAAAGTGTTTTAGAATGCCCAAAATGCACAAATATGAATATGAGGTTAATTGCATGGCTTAATAAAATATCACAAAATACTTAAAGTGAACATTACATTATTTTATACATTAACAACAGCCTTTCAAATTCTGTCATCAATTCATGTCAACTCCGTCAGATATTTTTCAAATTCAAAATAAATCAGTCATATTTTGGTCAGGTTTAACCCTGAGGACCCCCTTTGAATTTTGTCTGTTGATGGATGAGGCAGTCCAACACATGGCCTCGTAAGTTTTACATTTTTTTAAATATTTAGCAAACAAGTTGAAATCCATGTGGTCACAGCTTTTATGTGTCAACACTGTCTTCATAGTAGGGATGATTTTAATCAAGAATTTTGAAATAAAAGTTGGTATTTTGGTTTGGTTTATTGGCAGCTGACAAATGAGGAAAATCAAAATGGCTAACATTTATTAGACATGATTAAATTGAAAAAACATATTGTTTTGCCAACTCCGTCAGACGTCAACTCTATATATTATTTTACTATAACTCTATAGATATTTTGTCTGACGGTGTTGACATGTAAGCTGACGGAGTGGAAAAGTGCTCCCAAATACTTATTAAGCAACCTACACTACCGTTCAAAAGTTTAGGGTCACTTGACTAAAATGTTAACTATGATCTTAAAAATCATTTAATCTGAAGGTGTATGGTTAAATGCTTGAAATTACTTTTATAGACCAAAATATACCTGTGCCAAACAGATTAATTTCTGTTATTATTCTGTTTATTTCAATATATTATTATTATTATTATTATTATTATTATTATTATTATCATTATAAAATATTAATATAATTATATCATTGAAATAGATAACTTACACTGAATATTGAAGAAAAAACAGCATTCCAAAATATGAACTCCTTCTATACTCTTTGAAATCATCCTAAATTGAAAATTTAAGAAGCTTCTTGAAAAAATGACGCGTACGGTTTTGCAATTTCTAGGCAAAGGGTGACTGCACTTCAGATGATAAAATATAACAGAGTTTTGATTTATTTTGGATGCTTTTAGTCACGAACACAATTCTTAGTTACATTTGTTTTGTGCATTAGTTTGTACGAGTTTATTATTTATCTGTAATATGAAAAAAACATATAAATAAAGAACAAGTGAGAGACCCTAAACATTTGAATGGTAGCTACATAACATGATATTATGATCTAAGTATACATGTCGATTGACTTAAAATATCTTAATATATTTAAAATATATGAAGGATTTACAGTTTACAGTTTAATTCGAATATAGATGAGCAATAGAGGAGCTCCAGATACATTTGCATTTTTTTCTTTTGATACCAGGAACATTTTGACATCTTCATGTGTGCCTTAAATATCCTGTCAGCAGGTACTCTTTGTTTGAAGTTTGATACCCTTTCCCTTGACACTCTCTCTCTTTTCCATGTTAAAACTACAGTAGGTAATCTTTAATCAGTTTAATTCTCAATTAGTTTGTCAACACCGTCAATTGTGTGTCAACACCGTCAATTGTGTGTCAACACCATTAGTTGTGTGTCAACACCGTAACATGTATGTTTCTTTTGTTCAATTGAGTGTGTTCATACATTAAAACACCAACTTATCTACATACATCAGTGTCTTGTGTACAGAAAACCATTGATTGTATATATTAAAAATGAAAAAATTAGTAAACTAAATTAAGGTAATTTAAAATGGCTAATTCCAAAACAATGTAAAATAATATTAAAAGTGTATACAATACAATTTTCACTTAACCTTGCTAAGGCACACCATTTCTGCACACTTTAAGACTTTACAGCGTTGTTGAATTTAACAAACACACAAAAAAACATATTTTTATGTGTCAGACGGAGTTGACAAATGTCAACTTACTAAGTGAGTAAATGTACATTTTTATAAAAAGTGGTTGAATAAAAAAACCTGTTCCTTTTCATGGTATGATAGATGAGACCCGTTTTTATGCAGATATCCAGTTCAAATTAATGTAGGATCGATTTTTTGTTTGTCACTTTTCAGAAGTACTTTTGTCCCTTATCTCAAGAATCAGTAATATATACATATATATATATATATATATATATATATATATATATATATATATATATATATATATATATATATATACATATATATATATTAATTATTATTATTATTATTATACACACACACGTGTGAAAGCTGGTGTGGTTTGCATGTTGTTTGCATATCTGCAAATATTTGGTGTGTGTATTTAATAAAATTTATTTATTATTTTTTTTATTATTATTTTCTTTCCATATTGTCCCAAAAAGTCCTTGGTTTTTTTTTATTTTTAAAGTATTTATAAACTTGTGCTTTCAATAAATTGCTGTTTTACTACAAGCGTCGGTAAGACTCATGATACGATATATTTGTTGTATCGCCCCTTTAGCTGTGGTTCAGTCGATTGTTCCTCCATATTCATTCTTCTCACTGTATGCATGTATATATTTATTTTACTTTAACGATATTGAGAAATGTATTGACTCCTGCTGAAGTTGATCTGCTCTGATCATATGGTCTGTGACCTAATACAGAGTAGACGTTCGAATTTGTTTAGCTGTGTGTATTATGTAGTCATTACACGATCACTTCCTGAAACGCTTGTCTGTGCCATTACAAATGCACCGTCATGTTTTCAAACAAATGACAGACTGTGGATTTTTTTTATGGTCTTTAAGCAGAAATTCAGCTGTAGTGTAGAAAATAAATAGTTATGCGTGACTCATCACATGCTACTTTTTTCCCCTGTACTCAGGCATCCCTGCTTCTGTGCTGCATTATACCAGATTATGTCTGCTTATGCGTCAGACTTGATACAAACACTTTCTAAGCAGGGCCTCTGCCTTAAAATCCAGCTTTGTGAAGTTTATGGTCATTTTTTTTGATGCTGTGTCAGAACGGTGATGGTTTATGTGGAAAGTTATCTATATTTTTCAAATATCCGAATTTTGTCGTCTTAAACGGCATCTGCCTTCGTACCTCAACAGAAAATGTTAATTTTTTTTCAGAATATGAATTCAGTTTAACTTAAATGATACTGAGACATGTTTGTATGTCATGACTGTAATGTCTTAAAGTAACATTATTTTTCAGATAAATCTTAATGGAGCGTGTCTTTGAGTCCCCTCAGGAATACAAGCAAGTGAGGCAGAGGCAGGAATCTTCAGGAGAAACGTGACTAGCTCTCTTAGATACTGGGAAAAGCTAATCAGCTGATTTGCATATAAAACCGCATGAGTGTACGTCAGAGCACTGATGCAGCTGGAACTGCGATCTGCAGTGACACTAATTATTAAAGCTGTTTAGTTCATTATTGTTTATTACTCTATAATGTACATTTTTTAATGAAACTGTTTCATTCTTTTTGTTGCTGAAGGTATCATTGCTGTGCTACATTAATACACAAGTACCTGACAGTTACAGTGCCGTATGAATATCATGCCGTATGTGCGATTATAGTTTCCCAGGAAGACAATTAAATTGAAATAAACAGGCAGTTCTTGTGAATGTTGTGAGAACAGTACATTTACCTCATGGGAAATTTAATATTGCTTTGAAATTGTACAGACATGTTTCAGACATGCTTTATACCTGTATTCACTAGGCTTGGAAAATGGGTCTATAATATCGATATTACAGTTTGCTTTTCTGGTATATTACGAATATTGGGAGCTCTTTTTAAAACTGTATAATTTAACCAAAATATGATTAGAACTAGAAAAGCTTTTTTTTTCTTTAGCTTTTTATATTTTTTGATTTTTATAAGTTTGTACATTTTCAATTTCAATTTAATTTATATATACATCACTGTTAACAACCAACATCGTCTCAAAGCAGCTTTACAAATGAATAAATGGATGTAAAAACATTCTTTTTAATCTTTCTCATAGACATCAGTTAGTGCCAATTTAAATTTTTTTTATTCTTTTTATACATCATCTTGCAATATACTGTATAACGCCTTCAATATATAGCATCCTTTATTATATACACAAACTTACAGGCTTGTGTGCTTGATGTTAAATATCCAAATATCTTTTCAGTTGGATGACCAGGTAAATGCTAGTTGTTCTGGTGTAAGTTTGATTTGATGATGTTTTGAACAAATCGGAAATTTGTATGTCCTTCATAAATATGAGAACATTTTCTTTATAAAAAAATTAAAATAAATAAATCCTGCATATTCCATGTGCTCCAGGTGTCCTATGTGATCAGAGATGAAGTGGAGAAATACAACCGTAATGGAGTCAATGCTCTCCAGCTGGATCCGGCCCTTAACCGGCTCTTCACCGCTGGTCGAGACTCCATCATCCGGATATGGAGCGTCAACCAGCACAAGGTACCAATCTGTCAGTCCCTCATTCACTATCTGTGCTAATCAGACACTGTAATAATGTTGCAGATAAACACAAGGCTAACCAGGAATGGAATATTTTGATCTGGCCAGCATGTTAATCACATTATTTCATGTCATGGTTAGAAATTGGATGTTCACCTGCATTTCCGTTGTTTTGTGTGCTTTTCAGCAGGACCCATACATAGCGTCAATGGAACATCACACAGACTGGGTCAATGACATCGTCCTCTGCTGCAACGGAAAAACCTGTGAGCACGACTTTAGTTATATGCAAATGTCTTTTATGTACTGTATGTTCACTCCGTTTCCATTACGTATTGTGTAAATCTTACATTTAGATATTCTTAAACTTGGCTGGTCCACACAGTTTCAGGGATTTCTTAAGCATTCTGATCGAAGAGCTTCCTAATCATTCCCTGGGTCTAAATAAAGGCCGACCTGTGAGTATACTGTACAGTATAACCTAGAGTACGTCATGTAATCCCAGCGTTGTGTTGTATCCTTAATGTTTTACAGTGATATCCGCTTCATCAGACACCACTGTGAAAGTCTGGAACGCACATAAAGGATTTTGTATGTCGACATTGCGAACGCATAAGGTGAGTAAATCATTAAAGAAAAATCATATCGTTTCCACGGACATGGCCTAGCGATGTTCTGTTATAGAAATTGTATTTTTTTTTGTCATTTAAAAAAAGGTTCAAACCTACATCTAAAGCAAAGCTAGTATTAAATAAAAAGCACAAATATAAAACCAGTGCCAACTGATAAAAAAAGGTATGGAACTAACATTAAAAAAAATCAAATGCATGATCTTGAATCGATCTGGCTTGTACAAATTCCAGTTCCAAATAAATATATTTACATTGTGTTTATATACACTGAAATTTGGCAGGAAGCCTTATTCAAAGTGACCTTACATCTATCTGAGCAATTAAAGGCAGGGTCTCCGATAAAGCCAATGTCGACATTTGAAATCACCAAAACAAACACGCCCCAACCCAAACGGGTCCCACCCCTGTGTTGATAGCTCTGCCTACACATACATACATAACCCAGGCAACTAATGGAAAGAAATGTGTCTTTATCATACTGTAACTAAAGGGAAGAACAATACGATTGCAGATAAACAAACAAGCAAAAATGACACACAAGCATAATCATGCAAAGGACGGCATATACCCCAACTGCTCCCCGGGCGCCGCAGCATAAATGCCTGCCCACTGCTCCGGGTGTGTGTTCATGGTGTGTGTGTGTTCACTGCTGTGTGTGTGCACTTTGGATGGGTTAAATGCAGAGAACAAATTCTGAGTATGGGTCACCATACTTAGCCGTATGTCACGTCACTTATCACTTATCTTATTAGTTCTGTGAAACAAAGCAAAACCAACGTTACTCACCTATCGAGAAGGAAAAAAGCACCTCGGCGTCTTAATTATAATGTTGGCCGCATATTCACTGATTGGAGTTTCCCGAGTCAATAACTTCTGAGCTAAACGCTGTTACTAGCAAAACACGGTTGTAGCTGCCTCTCTACATTACTACGATAGAAAAGAGGTGTTATTTGTGTAGTAACAGCGTTTAGCTCAGGAGTTATTGACTCGGGAAACTCCAATCTGTGAATATGTGGCCAACTTCCTGCTCCTTCAGTTCTCTCCAGCGCTGGAAAGCTGATCCTATATTAACACGTCCTACTTCTTGCCTTATCATAAGCCTTTTTCTGTTTTTCTTTCTTTGTTCTTTCTTTGTTTTTGTTTTCCACGTCAATGTTAAAACCGCTCTCTGCTAATGTCACACATGCACACTCTCTACGCCCATATTGACAAGACACATTTTTATTTTGTTTCTTGGCCCGACTCTGTTTTCTGAAGCATTTCTCAAACATCGGAGACCCCACTTTAAGGGTTAAGATCTTGCTTAAGGGCCCAGCAGATGTGAGAGAGCGCAGGCTACCAGCCAATGCTTTGTAGTTTTTCCGTTTGCCAGCAGACCGTATTAATACAGCTAAATTGCAAGAACATTTCTTTTCACTACATGATGTTTAGTCATGGTTACAACATTAACAGTGAGAAGGAGCGATTTCATTGAGCTGGAAACAAGAATTGTTTTTTTCCATCCAAAGCCATAGCTCTCATGGCCTCATGTTTCAAGAGACTGTTGAGGTAATTAAGGAATTTAATCTTGAGAATCATGAGATATTTCATTATGAAACATCATGCCAAAAAAACATGTTGAGAGGATGAGAGGGCAGAGAAACCGAAGCAGCTGGTCGCTATCCTGGCAGAAGCAACTGTTTTATCAGAGCAAATAGGACATGACATTACTAGAGCTACAGTGTATTAAGTGGCAATGATTCAACATAATAAGTACAGAAAACTTTCTTCAGTTTTTTACATTTTTCCTATTTAAAGTGGTCAGTGCCATTTAAAATTCAACTAAGCACTACTTACTGGATATAATCTTGTGTGAAACAAATACAGCTGTCGGCTGTGACCAGCCCTCGTTGTAAAACATTTAGATTATTATATTTATTATATTTAAAGAATTGGGCAGACACCATTTTCCTATATTTTTAAAAATTTTATACAACCGAGCAATTGAAGGTTAGGGGCCTTGCGCAGGGGCCCAGCATTGGTGGACCTAGGATTTGTAGTCCAGCACTTTAACCACTAGGCTATCACATATGAAAGGGTTGGACCTCTGTAGTCTAGGCATTCAGTGCAGTTATAGAAAACTATAGAACTGTAACCACTTTGCTTGGTATTGAAGAAATGTAGCATCCCATCAGTGATCCTGACCCCTTTCTGCTCTCTGGACCTGCCTCAATCCTGACACCATGGTTCTGCTTGGAGTTCTTATCTCTTGACAGCTGTGGATGATGCAACATAGAAAGCATGATGGACTGCAGCAGAAACCTTTTTGCGCTCGGGTCATCTTCAGTGAAGAATTAGATACCTTCAACAAGATAAACTTCTTTAAAATAGAATGAATTTACTGCTTACACATTTGCTCTTTTTGACTATTTATTCAGGTATAGAAGGGAAATGATTTTTAAACACACAACCCGGTGTGACACAGACGAGGATGAGTTCTCTTTTGAGTCTTGATTCCTCTCGAGGTTTATTTCTCATATCATCTCATGGAGGTTTTCCGTGCCACCGTAGCCACTGTCTTGCTTTGGGATGCGTTTAAATTCATTTAATTTGTATCATAAATTTATATCTGTAAAGCTGCTGTAAAGATCTACAAATGAAATTTAATTGTATATATAAAACTGCATTTTTATATTGAAAATATTTTTTATTTATTTTTTTTACCTTTACATTTTTAATAATTGTTGACATTTTTTTGTCTGATTTTTTTTTTTAATTAATGTGGATTGCATACATCCTGTTTTAAAAGACTGATTGCTTTGACTTTTATCATAAGCGCTAGTTTGTTGCCACGTACCCATAAAATGTAGGCTATACGAGTGCACAGTGACTGTGGCCTAAAAGCCCCGGAAGCGTCTAGTCCCTTTAAACATCATGTATATTTTGTGTGTGTGTTAAACTCACCTAATGTTTGGAATCATTTTAGTTGCCAGAAAGATGACTTCCTGGAGTGTATTTATAATAAAGACAAAATGTAAATCCTCTCTTCCTTCTAGCTACAATGACATCTTTACAAGTATGACCATTTGTATTGGATATATTTATTACATTGGGTTATTTTCACTGGTCATTTTATAGAAGTTAAAAAACCTTTTCACCCAAGTACATGTGCGTCATTACTCTAGTTATACTTACCTGACCTTCCCATGTAAAACTAGTCCAGAAGTAGAGTAGAGTTGTAGATCTTGTAGTTTATACGTTTTTTGTTACAAACTGGAACACGGAGGCCAAACACACTCTTAATGATGCAGAGGTGATTATTTTGAAGTTATACCGTTATTTGTTGTTCTTGTGTGTGTCGTCATTCACAGGATTATGTTAAAGCTTTAGCGTATGCTAAAGATAAAGAGCTGGTGGCTTCAGCAGGGCTGGACAGACAGATCTTCCTGTGGGACGTAAACACACTAACAGCACTGACTGCTTCCAATAATACCGTCACTAGTGAGTATCGTCTGCCGGCTTACTTAAACCGAAGAAGCATTATGAAGCATATATTGTGATATGTTGCAAGTATGAGATGTATTTTCTGTTGTTTTCCAAAAATTTAAAAATGATTAGCAGCAGGTTTGTTTCTAAAAGTGTCTGTTTTTCTCCTCCTTGTTTTGAACAGTTGCAGGCAATCTGTAAATAAGCTTTCCTTAAGGTGCAGACAGGTTTATATGTCTAAAGTATGAGAGGATAGTTGGAGATAGACGAAGCACACAGTAATCATTAAGTTCTATTACATCACCCATGAAAAAATATCAATTAGTCAGTGCAGTGTGTGTGTGTGTGTGTGGGGGGGGGGGGGGGTAGACTTTCCACATAACAGATTAACTAATGTCTTTATTTTGATTGATATGTTGAAGTTTTCTCTGAAGAGACATTAATATTTATGGTAGGAGACTCCGGTGTCTGCACTTTGAGGCCTTTGTGCTTTACAACAGCATGTCCTGTACTGTTCTAATCCTTACACAGTGTATACTGTTCATTTTGTAACGTGTCTAGTGTGTATCCGTGGTTTCCATAGCTATGTAAGTAATCTTACCCATATTCGGTTATATGCTAATTTTTTATGGATTGAGTGTGCTGTGTGGATAATGAGTAGCCTGGGTTTATAAGCCAAATTGCCTGAGACAAATGAGTTTAACGTTGTTAGTAGTGTAGCAACATTTAAGCTTGGAATTGAATCCAGTTTTGCACAACCAACATCATCAAACCTCATTATTCGTTCAGTCAGTTCAAGTACTCATCATTTATCCTGCAGCATCGTCTCTCAGTGGGAACAAGGATTCAATCTACAGTCTGGCGATGAATCAGATGGGCACAGTAATAGTATCTGGATCAACTGAGAAGGCTTGTAACAATTTTTTTTTCTTTTTACATAATTATTTTTCTATCGATCGATTTAAATGTTTCTTTTGCTGGCCCTGTTTAGTTAGGGGTGTGTGTCTCTCTGTGTGCCTGTGTGTGTGTGCCTGTTTGTGTGTGTCTATGTGTGTGTGTGTGTGTCTGTCTTGGTGTGTGTGTGTGTGTGTGTGTCTGTCTTTGTGTGTGTGTCTGTCTTTGTGTGTGTGTCTGTCTTTGTGTGTGTGTCTGTCTTTGTGTGTGTGTCTGTCTTTGTGTGTGTGTCTGTCTTTGTGTGTGTGTCTGTCTTTGTGTGTGTGTCTGTCTTTGTGTGTGTGTCTGTCTTTGTGTGTGTGTGTGTCTTTGTGTGTGTGTCTGTCTTTGTGTGTGTGTGTGTCTGTCTTTGTGTGTGTGTGTGTGTCTGTCTTTGTGTGTGTGTGTGTGTCTGTCTTTGTGTGTGTGTGTCTGTCTTTGTGTGTGTGTGTCTGTCTTTGTGTGTGTGTGTCTGTCTGTCATTTTGTGTGTGTGTGTGTGTCATTTTGTGTCTGTCTGTGTGTGTGTGTCTGTCTGTGTGTGTCTGTCTGTCTGTGTGTGTCTGTCTGTCTGTGTGTGTCTGTCTGTCTGTCTGTCTGTCTGTCTTTGTGTGTGTGTGTGTCTGTCTGTCTGTCTTTGTGTGTGTGTGTGTCTGTCTGTCTGTCTTTGTGTGTGTGTGTGTGTGTGTGTGTGTGTGTGTGTGTGTGTGTGTGTGTGTGTGCCTGTCTGTGGGTGTCTGTCCGTCTTTGTGTGGGTGTCTGTCTTTGTGTGTGTGTGTGTGTGTGTGTGTGTGTGTGTGTGTGTGTGTGTGGTTTCACAGGTTTTAAGAGTGTGGGACCCACGCACCTGTGCCAAGCTCATGAAGCTGAAAGGACACACAGACAATGTGAAGTCGTTGCTGCTTAACAGAGATGGCACTCAGGTGCATGATATTTGAGTAAAGTATTTGAGGACAGAAAAATGCTGAAATAGAATCCTGGAAATTTGAATGGCTTTTTGCTTTATGATGCAATATATAATAAACTTTACCTCTACCTTTACTTTTAACCCTATACATTTCAATCTGTATTATAATTAACACTGTACATAATATTGTCTTTTTACTATTGAAAGCAATATGAGAAGCAGTACAATAAACTGTTAATAACTATGTGCCCCGATCTGTGTTTAGTGCTTGTCAGGCAGTTCAGACGGTACCATCCGGCTGTGGTCACTGGGACAGCAGAGATGTATAGCCACGTACCGTGTCCACGATGAGGGAGTGTGGGCGCTGCAGGTGAACGAAGCCTTTACACACGTCTACTCTGGAGGCCGGGACCGGAAGATTTACTGCACAGACCTGCGCAATCCCGACATACGTGTACTTATTTGTGAAGAGAAGGCGCCTGTCCTAAAGGTAGGTGAGCTATGATGATGATGGTGGGAATCACTGGAAGACTGTGTGATTTTTCAGGAGGCTGTAGTTTATACACGTTACACTTTAATCTTTGTAACTCTATACTTTAATAATAACACAAATCCACAGTAAAGAGTATTGTTTACTTGAGTTACAGACTCAATCTCCAGATTAATTATTTATACTCATGATTAAAAACGAGTTTAGTAAAGGGTTATATAGATGTATGCACTGTATATACACATGTATACTGCCACGTTCACACTGCAGGTAAAAGTGGCCTAAATTTTTTGGGGGGTCAAGTGACCAGGTCAGATTTCTTCAGAGGTAGTGTGAACACTCAAATCTGGCCCAGATCTGAACAGCGAAAACTTGACACAAACGTGATGCGCAACGTGTTCGTGTGTGTGTTAAGAATGTGAACCACCTCATAATGTTTGCATTGAATACATCACATTACTTCCTCCATAACCTCGGCAACTTTTTAACGCAATGGAGTGCTGCGTGTGACGTCATTTGTTATTGTTCGTTTGCGCATGCGGGTCAGTTCGAAACAGCAAACAGTTCACACTGGTATCTGATATAGGCCGCATTTTAAAAGGTAATGTGAACAGCCAAACAAAAAATCAGATCTGAGCAAAATATCCGAATTGAGCATTAAGACTTGCAGTGCGAACGTGGCATATGTGGTCCTGAATCAGACCCAAATCTGATTTTTTCCAATGTGGCCGCAGTGTGAACAACCAAGGTGGATTTGATGCGACTTTTACGTCAATCTACATCGACATTCGTCACAATTATTCGCCGGCGAAAACTTTTTTTTTTTTCGCGCCGGCGAAAACGTGACGGAAACTTGACTGGTAACGTGTGTGTGTTAAGAGTGTTATATAAAGTGGCTACATGAACCAGCTCATAACGTTTGCATTGAATACATCACATTATAGCATTACATGATATGTTTGCTTGCACAAGATGATACATTACTTCCTCCATAACCTCGCCAACTTTTTAGCGCAACGGCGAGCTGCGTGTGACGTCATTGTTATTGTTCGTTTGCGCATTCGGGTCCGTTCGAAACAGCAAACAGTTCACACTAAGTTCAGCATTAAGACTTGCAGTGTGAACGTGGCCAAACATAGAGTTTCTCGACGTGAAGTACGTTCGTTCTCAGAAACTGAAAGAAAAATTGTTTAAACAAGACCTTTTGAAAGAATTATTGCCAACTAGAAATGATTTTGAGTTAAATATATTAGGGAACCTATTCCTGTTTCTATTTTTCATTACTCAGCATTCATCCATGACTTCCTGTTTCACTGCAGACTAAATATGATTTGACACACAGGCAAAATTCCCAAACTTTAATGACCATAAAATAGCTACACCTGAAAATACCCATATTCACTTTTGGGGAAAGTAATTAAGAAGTTTAGAAAACGGAGCAGTAATGAACTTGCATGAAAGATGACACAAGTGTATTTTAATCCCACATACAGTGAGGAAGATGATTAGACAGGCAGAATTTTCTCCAGTGATCACAGTTGGAGATTTTTGCAAAAGGTGGCAGCGATTTTGGGTTCTTCAAGTCTCTTAACTATAATTAGAAGCAACTTTATATATATATATATATATATATATATATATATATATATATATATATATATATATATATATATATATATATATGAGTGAGCGATAGATCATCATGGACTCCATTATGTACTGGAAGATTTTAAATAAAAATTAGGCTCCCTCTTCCAAGAAGCACAGGTTTTTGGTTGGTCTTCCAGTGGGACCATTAGTGAAAACATAAAATCCACTGATAAATGGTTCAATGACCACATATCAAGAATCTATAACTGGCAACCTAACTTAGCTAACCTTTACGGTGAGCTAAAACAGAGTGTCCACATGAGCAGGCAGAGGACCCTTTAGATTGTTTGTTGAGGATTGCTTTTAGATTCCTTGCTTTGTATTCTCAAATCTTATAAAATATAGTAGAGAAAGATCTTGGCAAAAGGAGGTAGTGTGAAGTATGTACAACCCCCCCCCCCCCCCCAAACACACACACACACACACACACAGTGTCATTATTGACTACTGAGTGTAGATTAATGAGAAGAAGAAAAAGGGGTTTTTTTTTCAGGTTGCAACATAAAAACTAGGGGGTCTGAATACTCTCTAAATCCAAAGTGAAAACAGAATTCTTTTAATTACGTATTAAAAAGAAAAACTGAAAAAATATTTATAAAAAAGTGAGGGTGCATGGATAAATTCTGAATCCTGTTTGTGTATATATATATATATATATATTATATTATATTATATTATATTATATATATATAGTGTGTGTGTGTGTGTGTGTGTGTGTGTGTGTGTGTGTGTGTGTGTGTGTGTGTGTGTGTGTGTGTGTAAATGTACAAGTATGTACAGTATGTATGTGGGTTTTTTTTTTTTCTTTCTTTTTTTTTTAATTTTTTTTTTTTTTTAATTTAATTATTCAGTTCTTAAATTTGTAAATTCTTATATTTATACTGAATTGTTGCCGGTGTTCTTTTCCACTGTCCTTAGTGCATTTTGACCTTAGGTAACACGCTGCAGTGAAATACAAAGACTATTGCTAAAGCAATAATACCAGGTGTAGAGAGAAAATTGTTTAGAGTGTAGTTTGAGGAACTGTACCTATGTGCAAAGAAAGCAAAATCGCTGAATGTATATTTGTCCTTGAACAGATGGAGCTGGACAGGTCAGCGGACCCACCGTCGGCCATCTGGGTCTCCACCACAAAGTCCACCGTTAACAAATGGGTGAGCACAGCTGCCTTCTACAGTGACGTGAATGGAGATACCACCTGCCCCAGCTGTTCCTGACACATCATATAGACTCGCACTCCTAATCTTTAAGCTTTTCTTTTGCTTTGTCTTTTACTTTTAAAGCTCCGCTTGTCTGATTATTATCCCTAGTGTATAATGTGTGCTGTTAGTAATCAAACACTAGATTCTAATCATATGGCCTAAGCACAAGTCAAGTCAAGAAGCTTTTATTATCATTTCAACCATATATAGCTGTTGCAGTACCTAGCGCATTGAGACGACGTTTCCCCAGGATCAGGGTGCTACATAAAACAAAGACAGTGCTAAGGACTTAGTAAGTAGTTCTAGATACATAAAGTGCAACTGTGCAACCTGGTGCAAACCGGGCAGGACAAGACAAACAAGACAGACAAGACCGTGCAGGACAAAAGACAGTGTAGACTAATATATATATATATATATATATATATATATATATATATATATATATATATATATATATATATATATATATATATATATATATATATATATATATATATAGTGTGTGTGTGTGTGTAATTTTGTGTCGGTGGATTGCAAGCACATGACTGTAAGGTTTCTCTTTAGTTCACATTCTGTCACCTACTTAACATTCTCTGAACACGAAAATTTAGAAAAGCTAAAATCTCAGCAGAATGACGTCTTGGTTCAAATCTGAGCCTTTTTTTTTTTGGTGCCTCAATTTTCATTTAATCTCTATTACCTCGCAGTCTCTAAAGGGCATCCACAATTTCCGAGCATCTGGCGATTACGACAATGACTGCAGTACTCCCCTGACACCGCTGTGCACACAGCCGGATCAGGTTATTAAAGGTAAGCATCTTGCCGCACACTGACACATGCATTTATACACTTTACATACACTTATGTACTGATGCTTGTGCATTTAGTCCAGTACACAGTTTCTCTTTTGTAATCTCAGCCAGCTAAATCTGGTTACCCCTAAAAGTTTAAATAAATGCTAAAAACGTACATACCAGCCTTTGTTTGTAGGCTGCGATCATTCGTTCAGCTGCATCTGTAAGACTCGCTGCTTGTTTTCCTAACGTGGTCTCCAAAAGAGGATGAATATTTTTATTTAATTACAGAATTCGTTTTATTGAATTACTCTTTACAGAAACTTTATTTAATTAAATAAAAATGGGTATAGGTGACAATGGATGCTTGATTTGTCTTCCCAGACCATCATTCATATAACGTCTTGCAATTTCTTTCTTATATATCTTACTTATATTTTTAAGTCTTTAATGGTGATTTGATGGTCAATTAAAAAAAAAAAACAAGAAACGGGTTTTTTAAACACGATTGCCACATCCTTTCAGTCCTCATTTTATGTCAAATTATTTACTAGTGTTTTGTGACAACACACAATTGCAGTACTATGATTTGTCCACTAGGTGGAGCCAGTATAATTCAGTGCCACATTCTGAACGATAAGAGACATATACTCACCAAAGACACCAACAACAACATTGCATACTGGGATGTGTTAAAGGTAGGAACTGTTGCATTTTGCCACAACAGCATTTACATCTAAACAGTTTCACAGCCTCTAAGTTACTCATCCGTAACCCTCATGCAGGCATGTAAAGTTGAGGATCTGGGAAAGATGGAGTTTGACGAGGAGATCAAGAAACGGTTCAAGATGGTTTATGTGCCTAATTGGTTCTCCGTGGATCTTAAAACAGGGGTGAGACGCATCACTGTGTCATCTGCATAATAACTTTTGAAATGAAATGTTTTCTCTATCTAATAATGTTAACATTATTAGCAAATTGATGGACAAGTATTGTTCAGGATTAATATCTGTGTGTACGTATTGGTAATTTAATTCTGTTTGTCGCTGTATAGATGCTGACTATTACACTCGATGAGAGTGATTGCTTTGCTGCTTGGGTCTCGGCCAAGGATGCTGGGTTTAGCAGTCCAGACGGCTCAGACCCGAAACGTGAGTGATCTAACTGTTAGAATTTTATACTTAAGACGTGAATCAGATAACAATGTACACACTTTAATAATAGTAAAAAATATCACATTATGTAATAATATTATTTTGCTGCTAATTCAGGAATAGAAAAGTGTAATAATAGTTTCTTGACATGAAAATGCTTTCTAACATGGGCAACAAAGGTCTTTTGTTGTGCTGCCAAGCTGCAGTTCAAACTCCAAATCCAAACAAATAAGAGGCTCATAAAATGTAAAACAGTGCTCTTGTCAGGAAGCCTACGGTCCCTTAGCCTGTGATGTGAACTACGGCCTACGGTCCCTTAGCCTGTGATGTGAACTACGGCCTACGGTCCCTTAGCCTGTGATCTGAACTACGGCCTACGGTCCCTTAGCCTGTGATGTGAACTCATTGACTTTCCATTGCATGGTTCATGCCAGGAAAACTGATTACCTGGGATTTTCATCTACAACACATCTGTAAACCTTTACAGATTGGTGCACTTTGTGTGTGTACATATATATATATAGCTGAGTGGCAGTCACTGGAGAATGGTCAGACTGGCTCAAGCTGACAGGAAGTCTACAGTAACTGAGCCCTGAGGTAGATGGGCTACAGCAGAGAAGACCACATTGTCAGACAAAACAGGAATCCGAGGCTGCACTGATCACGGGCTCACAGAAACTTTACATATGAAGATTAGAAAAAGATTTAGGATGCAGAGGATTTCTAATTAATTTGAAACTTAATGCAAGTGAATGCAAGACGGGAATTTTCAAGGCACCAGGAACTTGTTGAAATCAAGCTGATTTAAGACTTTTTTGTCTCCCGAATGTGAATTTATTCTTCATTTTATGAAATAGCAGTTGAATGTGAATGTTGTGTGTGCTGTAGTGAATCTGGGTGGACTGCTGCTCCAAGCACTGTTGGAATATTGGCCCAGGACGCATAGCAGCCCTATGGATGAGGAAACGGAGCTGAACCATGGTAAGTGTCTCTGTGTCTGTCTCTGTGTCTGTTGCTCTGTCTGTCTGTCTGTCTGTCTGTCTGTCTGTCGCTCTGTCTGTCGCTCTGTCTGTCTGTCTGTCGCTCTGTCTGTCTGTGTCTGTCGCTCTGTCTGTCTGTGTCTGTCGCTCTGTCTGTCTGTCTCTCTGGTCGTTCTGTCTGTCGCTCTGTCTGCCTGTCGCTCTGTCTGTCTGTCGCTCTGTCTGTCCTGTCTGTCTGTGTCTGTCGCTCTGTCTGTCTGTCGCTCTGTCTGTCTGTCGCTCTGTCTGCCTGTCGCTCTGTCTGCCTGTCGCTCTGTCTGTCTGTCGCTCTGTCTGTCTGTCGCTCTGTCTGTCTGTCGCTCTGTCTGTCTGTCCTGTCTGTCTGTGTCTGTCGCTCCGTCTGTCTGTCTGTCGCTCTGTCTGTCTGTGTCTGTCGCTCTGTCTCTGTCGCTCTGTCTGTGTCCATCGCTCTGTCTGTCGCTCTGTCTGTCTGTGTCTGTCGCTCTGTCTGCTGCTCTGTCTGTCTGTCTCTGTGTCCCTTGCTCTGTCTGTCGCTCTGTCTGTGTCTGTCAGTGTTTTATGCCTTCAGATTATTTCCTTACAGTGTTACATCTATGTTTGTTACGTTAGTGAATGGCGAGCATGAGAACAGGATACAGAAAGGAAATGGTTATTTCCAAGTGCCACCACACACTCCTGTCATTTTTGGTGAAGCAGGAGGAAGAACACTTTTCAGGTGTGTTTTGTAACAAGTGTGCATGTTCCTGGTCTTGCTGGACAAAGAAGGACTAGCTTGCATGGTGTAGGTAGGTATTATTATTATTATTATTTTATTATTATTATTGTTGTGTGTGTGTGCCCATGACACAAGGTTGCTCTGTCGAGACTCTGGAGGTGAGACCGAGTCAATGCTGCTCAATGAAACGGTTCCACAGTGGGTGATTGACATCACGGTGGATGTGAGTGCTTAAGATCTTATCTGGAGTTTAAGTGTCATTTAATCAATTACAATCTATTTACAATTAGACTTCTCAGAGTGTTATTCATGCATGTAGAGGTATTCTCCAGTTCTGTGTAACGTATTTAGCAAATAAAGTCCCAAAAAGTGCTTCTGAAATATGCACATCAAAAATGTCTGGCTTTCTGAAGTCTTTATTCTGCTCTGTTTCCTTACAGAAAAACATGCCAAAATTCAACAAAATCCCATTCTACCTCCAGCCCCATTCTTCATCTGGTGCCAAGACGTTAAAGAAGTAGGTTACTATTACAGATGGAAATCACATGTGTAAAAGCAGTGTGTGTGTGTCAGGTCAAACTAATCCCTAGGTCTTTGTGTTTAAGGACATCTTCATTGTCTCAGATTGTAATGAGACTCTAAACGAGTGCTTTAGTAACAGCATGTGTACTTGTTTGGTTAATGTAAACCTAGATTAGTTGATATTTCACAGTTATTATCAATGGTAAGAGGAATTTTTAGTCAACGTGACTGTTGCTGACAGTGGCAAAAATATCTCTCATATATCTCCATGTGATCTTTTCCATCTGTACAACATTTATCAGACTTTATATTTATAATCACACCCTCCAGTGTCACCCATATGAGGATGGGTTCCCCTTTGAGTCAGGTTCCTCTCAAGGTTTCTTCCTTTACCATCTAAGGGAGTTTTTCCTCATCACTGCTGCCTGAGTCACCTCGGACTTGCTCATTGGGGATAAATACATACAGATTGTGAACTAAATCTATCTAATATTAATCTTGAATTTTGCATTCTATTACAGTAATCTTTATTTTATTTTTATATTAACCTTTTGTTCTATGTTTATGTTCTGTAAAGCTGCTTTGAGACAATGTCCATTGTAAAAAGCACTATAGAAATAAACTTGAATTGAATATATATACACATACACACAGTATATTTACTGCATATCCATGTGAAAATGTGTGTAGTTATATTTAAACTCCATGTGTCGATAGTTGTTAGGAACAGAATGATTTTATGGTACATGATACATTCTGTAGTATATATTACGTATCATCGAGGTTGCCACCTTTCAAACTGTGTGTGTAGGGAATACGTTATAACACAACGTTGTGATATTAACACAACATGAACCCTCTCTGAACAATCGTTCTTAAACAAAAATAAAAACTGACACAGTACCTTGTTCTTTTTATGTGTAAGTTGAATAAGCAGTGCACAATTTTGTATCGTTTTGTCTTTAGGCAAACAGGAATGTAGTTAACTCTTGTCTAATGGTGTAGCTGGGAATTACTTCATCTTCTGTCCTTCAAGACACCTAACAGACCAGACAAGGACTTTAGGAAAAAAGGAGGAGGGTGGGGACTTTTTAAAAAGAAAAAAAAGAGGGGTAATTAAATTTTTATGTAAACTATATGCAAACGTGTGCAAATTGTAATGTCTGCATGTTCTCTCGCCTGTCTGTGTTTAGGGATCGTCTGTCAGCTAGTGACATGCTCCAGGTGAGAAAAGTGATGGAGCATGTTTATGAGAAAATCATTAACCTGGACAGCGAGTCCCAGACGAGCGGTTCAGCTGGAGAGAAGCCAAGTGAGCAGAAAGAGGATGAGGACATGGCGGTGCTGGCAGAAGAGAAGATCGAGCTGCTCTGTCAGGACCAGGTAAAGCCCATCGTCACTTTTATCATCAAACGTATCGACCGGTTCATCCAAACTTTGGAAACCTCAGCAAAGTCTGAATCTACTTTAGGATTAGGTGTGGATTAGGTGCAGATCTAAAGCTTCAGGTCTCTTGTATCTGTGTTCTCTCGTTCTTCCATAATTAATATAATCTCTACTCTCCTTCACTGTAATATTTTTCAACCTCATGTTTTTTTTCCTGTTATCTCTTAGACCAGGGGTATTCAATTACAATTCAAACAGGTCCAGTTACTAAAATTTCCTCCCAGCAAAGGTCCGAATCTTATATTGTCACTTAAAATAGTGTACCTCATGTTAATAAAATAAATAACTCTCATACATTTCTATATAATTTATTGTTAAATTTCAAGTGTTTTCAAAGTCTGACCTTGTATGGCACTTGAATGGAAAACAATACTGTAGGTGTCTTTACTACATGTCAAGTAACAGACAACAGACACTGAATTTCTTCTGAATAAAATAAATAAAAAGTGCAAACACACTTTGTGCTGGCTTTGTGCAGCCTGAACTTAGGGCCTATATTTCAAGTAATGTAAACCATTCAGAATCTTTTGAATAAAATAAAAGTGCTTTTAATCTTTTAAGGAAAAAAAAAAGAAAGAAAGAAAAAAAAAGAAAATTAAACAAAAGACTTTTGAGCTGCAACTTTTTTAAACATTAAATACATTAATAACACAGGAACCTTAGGCAAAAGAACATTTCAAGTAAAACAGAACAGGGCAGAATTTACTGAATAAAAGAAAAGTGCAGAGCTTTGAGCAGCTCCCTTTTTCCTCTCTCCTTTCCACCTCTCCTTACTCCCTTTCCATCTTCCATTCCTAGTGAGAGAAATGGGCATGTAACTGTCCTGCCAGCAGTTTGAATCTTAATTGTCCTGCCAGCGTAATTAGGTGCATTACTGCCACCTTCTGCTCTGGAGTATAGAACAGAAACAATCTGTTTTTGGCTTGGCTTTTGATGATGCTCCTGTCGTAATAACTAGATTAACTGCGCATGAATGAAAGATTTATCTTTTTATTTATATCAAAGAGCTTATATAATCTTATAATATTAGATTATAATAAGGAGATGCTTAATATGATAATATTAGAATTTTAACGGGTCCAGGCAGAGTAGATGCCCGTCTTAGACCTTTGCAACTGCCTTCCATAGTTGTTCATTCTACCTTAAATAATGTGCCATTTACACTATTAACTTGTGATTGAGAAATTTTGTCATAATAATTTAAGTTTCTGTGATCTGTGTTGTATTTACTTTCAGGTTAAAGAATTTTGAATACTTTTTGAATTTTGTCACTTGAATTGGCTGATAATCTGGATTTCTGTAACACTCCTTTGCTCTGAATTTTCTCTAAAAGGTTCTGGATCCTAACATGGATCTGCGAACAGTAAAGCACTTCATTTGGAAGAGTGGCGGTGACCTAACACTCCATTACAGGCAGAAGTCTACGTAAAGAAACGACTAGCTCTACACATCCATACACATTTCCTGTTCCAAACCATGTCATGGACCTCCAAACTGTCCTCATACTCCCTGTGGTTTGGTGTGTGATGTTCCATGAAGTCTGACACACCCAAATACTCGTCCACGTGTGAATTTATCAGACCTCCAGTCTGTAAGAGGATCTGGGTGTGTCAGGTTTGAAGTAAGAAGAGGAAAAAACTGGGAAAAGGGAATCTACTGTGAGCAGTCAGCTGACAAACAGAGAGGCTGGTGTGAAAACATTTTCAAGCTTGAGATTATTATTTAATTGTTACCTGTTTCACGTGTCATTAGCATTTTATTGCCCTGTTTTTTGTGGCGTTTTTGTTTTGATGGACAACACATTGTTGCGATATGAACGACATACATAAAATATTTTTGTTCTCTTTCTTTTATACATTCCGGAGATGTTGATTTGTGGGCACTTTTTCAGTTCTACGTTAGAGAGAATGATGATCCGGGTTTGATTATAAACCGTTAAATATTTTGGTGAATTAAAAGCAGTGCAACTTTCAAAAGTTCATGTTCTTTTGTCTATAAGTCAACAGATGTCTTTGAAGGTTTTTTTTTTGTTTTTTTAAATAAATATAAATAAATGTTGACCTTCCAGAAACATTGATGCATCCATTCTGTACATAAATTGTAATTATTTTGTAGGCAGTTTTACCTTCTGAGTTGCTTTTATTTACAGTTTTTTATTATTATTATTTAATTCTGTTCTCTTAAAAAGGTGCTTTTTTTGTGTGATCTATGAGAAATGTGACAAAATGGGTCAGATGGATTGGCTCATGGGTTTCTCTGATGATCCAGTTGCTGCTAACAGCCTGTCCAACCACAAGAGGGCAGTATATACTGTATAGAGTTTGGAGAACAAAACAGCAAAAATTTAAGGAATTCTTACTAAAAGATATCTGGGTGGTTGATTTTAATTTATGTAAAAGAGATTGGGCTTTGCAAACTGTCAATCATAGCTGAGATTGCACAATGTTATCGAAATGCATTCTATTTTTGGTTTTATTCTGAAAGAATAAATAAAGAAGGCAAGAAAGATGTCTTGTTTGTTGTTATGGGATTAAACTGTAATGAAAATATCCACCAAACCCACTCACTGACTCTTATGCTTTTTTTTCTTGCATATTGTAATCTTTTTTTCTTTCTTTGAATTGCTTTTATGGTGGTTTAATTCCTGCCTTCACACACTGTGCATGGAGATTACATGTGCTTCAGGGTTTCCTCCCCAAGTCCAGAGATGTGCATTGTAGCCTGATTCACATATCAATGTGTCTAGTGTGAAAAAGACACAGTGAGAGGGGCACACAGACAGACAGACAGACAGACAGACAGACAGACGGGGGGGGGGGGTGTTAGGGTTAGACACAGAGAGATGGAGGGGGCAGACACACACAGAGAGAGATTGAGAGAGAGAGGCAGACAGAGAGGGGACAGACAGACAGAGAAAGAGAGAGGGGCAGACAGACAGAGAGACTGGGCAAATGTGGGAAAATTTGGTAATAAAATACTTTTATAAACAAGAAAATGAAAGCTTTTTCTATCTTAAAAATAAACTTTAAAGAGCAGGAAAGTGTACAAGAAAGTGATAAATTAACTATAAGTGTTGTACAAAACACAAGATGCCTAAGACTTCTGCACAGTGCTGTAAGGTGGAGTATTGGGTATTATGGATATGCAGTACAGTAAATCAAGTGGCTATTACAACAGTATTTATTTAAACAGTCTAGTTCTTCAGCCTTTAGAGTCGAAGATAAATCTCAGCATTTCAGTCAGTGTTCGATTAGTTGGTCTGGGTGTTGCATCTGTTTACTGGGTGTTGCCTAGCAACTAAAAACAAACCACTGTCGTTCTCTTGCTCGGATATTTTATTCAATCTCAGATTTTGCTCAAAACCTTTGAAACAATGTCAGAATCCGACCCGACCTGCTTAGTAAGTCGAAGCAGTTATTTATTTTTAGCTCGAATCAGATTTTTATTTATAGTGAGTACATTTAAAGATCAGTTTAAATCGTGATGGGTGTCTTTGTGCTTCAGGCCTCTCTTATATACCTGCTGAGGGAGCGATTCTACAGGCAGGTGATAAACACAGCTCTGACCTTTCTGAAACTTTACCCAAACGACCCTGTGCTCCTGTTCTTCAAAGGGTTTGCGGCTTTAAATGAAGGTAAAATAAGATCAGGGTTATAATATTGAAATTGTATGTATAATGTGTTGATTATTAACCTGTTGTGTGTATAAGGACGCTTTCAGGAGGCTGTAAGAGAGCTGAACAGTCTGAGAGACAAGCCTCAGGTCTCCCTGTGCTCAGTGATGGCCCTGCTGTGGGCACACAAGCAAAGAGCGACCACCGGTGAGCCAACAACCATATAGTCATTCATGATCCACAAATGCCTCGCGGTGTATATTGTTAACTATGATTTATCCTCTACTTTTTTTTCCCTGATCGCTCCATTTACACTGACTTACCTTCTCTCGGTTTTTATGTTAAAAGCCCAAACCTTTCTTCTGCCCATTCAGTGTACAACCTTTCTATGGAATAGGCTTTTCTTCCCTTCCCTTCCCTTCCCCTTCTCCCTTCACCTCCCTTCACCTCCCTTCCCCCTTTCCTTTCCTTTCCTTTCCTTCCCTTCCTCCTTCCCCTCCATTCCTCTTTTCCTTCCCTTCCCCTTCCCTTTCTCCTTCACTTCCCTTTGTTGAAATGGGAATAAAATAATTTTCATTATTTTAGGTTTCTACATATTAGTGCAGCTTTTGACACAGTCACTTTTTTCTCTTCTTTATATATTTCTTGCACTTTAGACCCTCCTGAGTTATCTGCAGTCCTGAGATCATCTTTCCTCTCCTTTGAACCCCATAGTAGTTTGCTTGCTAAAATGCTTTGCTGAAACTTCACACCCTCACTTGACGTCAACCCTTACTTTAGTTTAAAAGCTGTAGAAACCCTGGTTTATATATTTTAATTTTAGTGTACTGAGGTCTGAGCTGTCAGACTCATCAGGCTGTAAAGAACATTGCAGTGTTACCCCTCAATTTCTTACAGAGTTGCTGTTCATTACAACGGATCCCGATCTTTGAAGGCCCAAATCCGTATCCTCATAATAGCAACTTCTCATTTATTTTCTTTATAGTTCATTCTCCTAAAACTTTTATCTTCTTGCTAGCTGTTTCACCAAATAGAAAAAATAGTGATATGAGAGATCCTATAAAAATAAAAATAATCAGTGTATAGATACTTTTTGGATAAAATTGTAATATAAATTCCTCTCTCTCTCTCTCTCTCTCTCTCTCCCTCTCTCTCTCTCTTTCTGTGTGTGTGTGTGTGTGTGTGTGTGTGAGATGGAGAGGAGGTGTCTGAGCTGGAGTCCTGTTTAAAGACAGCCAGGAGAACAGCTGGAGAAAAGGCTCTGTACTATGTGGCACTACTTTACTGGATTCTGGGGAGAAATAAGAAAGCCAGAGAGTACATAGACAAGATGCTCAAATTATCCAGTGGATCTTCAGAGGTTTGTGTGGTTGAATATAAATAGTGAATGTTAAATTCGAGGCTAAACTGGGAGCTGCAATTCTGTATAATATGTAGTATAACATTTTAATGCAATCTTGTTATACAGCACTGGTGAATTATCTAATCTGATTGGTCAGAAAGTTTTCATTAACTTTTTTTAATGACAATATTGTATAGTGGATGAGCTATATAATATAAGGCTCATTCTTTTTTGTAAGGTAATGTTTAGATAACACCTATGGAAGGAGTCATAATTTTTCAGGACTTTTTGTACTTGTACTTTTCTTTGTAACGTGACAAGACACTTATTTTTCCATTAAGTAGTCTGCTGAAAATCACGGTGGCCTTCAGTCAAACATTGAAATTGTTAGCAAATTGCTGTATTATAAGACATTGTGTAACAAAGGTTTCCTTATATGGGGGACATCAACACTTAACTGTAATGTATGTGAGACTTCTTTGTCCAGCCAACTTTGGCTTCCTGTTTGGTGACGGTGTTGTTTATGATGTGCTTACTACATTTTCTGTTAACAGTTGCCATATATTCTAAAATATGGTTGATACATTTTAACTATTAACAGAGACATAATGTATATGTTAATAGGGGCATATTCTTAAGTTCTGGATTGTCCTGACCTCAGAGAATGATGCTGAACGATCTCAGGCTACTCAATATTTCAACAGTGGCATTTCTGACTCTGAAAGTGTATTTGGACTGATGGGAAAGGTACATCATTCATTGTAACTTAGACAAGAATATAAACCTATAAATATATTAGCTGGATTTGAATTTTCTCTATGTTCACAGATTGAGTTTTTCATGGCGAGACAGAAGGAGTCCTGTGCTCTAAATATCATCAATCAGATCATAGCTTCATATCCTGACTTTATTCCAGCTCTGGTTCTCAAGATGAACATATTTATGTCTCTTCATAACTGGGAACACACAACTGAAGTGGCTGAAAGGTAGGCCTGATACCAATTTGGATTAATTTATTATAAAAAGTCGTGAAGATTTCACGCGATTCAGTCAGATTTTCTATTGATCTGATTTACAGGATCCTAGAGCTAGACCCACATAACATAAAAGCACTTCAGATGTTAAGCATAATCTTTGCAGCGAAGGATGGTGACATGGAGAAGGTAATTATGTAGGTGTTCATGAAGAACATGTGTTTTTCTGTAATAATTTGGAGCAGCAGGATGACTAAATAACTTGGGTGGAACTTTAGGGGTAAAAAAAATAAGGCTTAAAGGAATAAAAGCATGTCAGGGAATAACACGGGTAGCAAATATTATTTTAAAAACTGTCTAGATGCCTGTTTATAGTTTAAGAGTTAGTAGTTAGTTTAATGGTTAAAGCTATATCATTTTAGTTATGTTTTAGCCAGATTTGGTTGTTCCTAAACAACATCAGCATTGGATTATAACATTTATGTGCTGCAGGTTAAAGAATATCTTCAGCTACTTCTGAATGCAGTTGAGATCACAGAGCCCAGCACTCCCAGTCTTCATGTGGAGGTCACCATGCCCATTAGCAGACTGGTGAGACATCTGCTTCATTTATCAAACGGATTAGAGTATGCATATATATTGCTTAATTAAAGGAGAATATTAAAAATTCAAAGTGATTTATTGAGCAATGGGATATTTCTTTTTTGTGCTTTTGGCTCTGTTCTCTACTACAGTAAAATGGGTTACTTTTGTCATTTAATTCTTCTTAACTTTATTACTTTTTAAAATATTTTTATTGCTTATTACTTAATTTTATTTGCAAATTGAACTCTGTGACTGAAAGATATAGACTTTGGGGTATTGTCCTAGGGGATGTTTTATTGTATCTGTAATGCAGCTATTTTTACTTCTTTTATCTCCCGGCTTGTCTCCAGCAAGCCATCCTTAAAACTGTACAGTATGAGCTGAAGGGACTGTTAAAAAACATTCTACTTTTTGGACTAAAATAACTTTGTGTTTACTGTGGTGCTCTAGATGATCATTTTGCTGCTAAATGAAACATTATCTTGTAAATTTGGAGCACTTTGGTATTAAAGTTGCTATAAACCTTGTATGAATCTTGATACTCAGATATTCTTTAATGCTAAATAGCAGTAAAATCAAACAGGTCTGTGCTTGGAATATCACTTTTGGCTTGTGAACTTTTCAGTTTATCCTTTTTTATCAGCATATATACAGTGAAAATTTGCTGTAAACAAAGAATGCTTTCAAAAATGGAAGTGTTGAACATTTATTTTCATACATGAACAAAATGCAGTGAAAAAAGAGAAATTTAAATCAAATCAGTATTTGGTGTGACCAGCCTTTGCCTACAAAACAGCAGCAATTCTTCTAGGTACACTTGCACACTGTTTTTGAAGGAACTCGGCTGGTAGGTCGCTCCAAACATCTTGGAGAACTAACCACAGATCTTCTGTGGATGCCAGCTTTCTCACATCCTTCTGTCTCTTCATGTAATCCCAGACACACTCGATGATGTTGAGATCAGGGCTCTGTGGGGGCCGTGCCAACACTTCATACTGATTTGAAGGTAAAAGGTACTGTAGTAACACCAAATATTGACTTGATTTAGATTTTTCTTTTGTTTGCTCACTTTGCATTTTGTAAATTGACAGAAATAAACACTCGTTATTTATATTTCTGAAAGCATTCTTTGTTTACAGCATTTTTTCACACCTGCCTAAAACATTTGCACAGTACTGTATACCTTATCTTTTCTTTGCATATCCCAGCTGAGGAGGTTGGGGTTCGAGGCACAGGGGCTGCTATGATACAGGGCCTTGCTTAATTTCCCAACAGTGGGAGCTTGGCAGTGCTGGGGCTTGAACACTGCCACTATAGTTCTCTATTTTTATTGCAATATATTCTGTTACATATTAAAATTTAAAGACACTGTGTGTTTGCCTCAGATTAATTTATTCTGAATGAAGGAATGAATGAATGAATTCATTTATTTAACACATCACTGCACATCAATAAGTAACTGTTGCTACCCATGTATAACTGACATGACCTCCTATTCCCTATTCATTCTCTGTACACACCTTTTTCCTTGCACAGTCTTTAATCATAGAACATATAATACATGACGCTAAATTTAATTCTAGAAGCTATTCTATATTTATATCATTAACAATGATGTTTCTCCCAAAGTGGTTTTAAAAAAGGTGGCTGTTTTTATTTCTTTTCCAACAGTGTGGACATAATAGAAATGTTGTGCAGATACTGACATCGTTTTTGCAGAGATGTGTGTCAAGATCACCAGAGGATTCTGCAATCATTTCTGAGCTTGGTTACCTCCTCACTCTCCAGCATAAGTACAAAGAGGCCCACAAATTCTACACCAAGGTTCTGAATGTAGACACCGACAGTGTGGAAGCTATATCAGGTATAGAAACTAGATGAGAATGTCTTTGCTTTAAAATGCGCCATATCAATGTAATATTGGGTTTTTTCCTTGTGTGTGTGTGTGTGTGTGTGTGTGTGTGTGTGTGTGTGTGTGTGTGTGTGTGTGTGTGTGTGTGTGTGTGTGTGTGTGTGTTAAACATGTTAAGGGATGATCAGGTGTGAGCTGATGGATGGGCAGGTGGAGAAAGCAGCAGAGCAGCTGGAGTTCTTCCATGCATCACTAGGACGCTCAGCAGTATGTCTATGTTATTCCAGCACAGAACATCTGTTACTTCCAGCTTATTACAAACAACTCTATAAGCCACTTTTTAATTATTTAAGCCATTTTATTATTTATAAATCACACTCTCCAGTGTTAGCCAAATGAGAATGGGTTCCTTTTTGAGTCTGGTTGGTCTTAATGTTTCTTCCTCATCACCTCAGTTTACCTTGTCCGTTAGGGATAAATTAAAATTTTATATCCAGACATTCTGTAAAGCTGCTTTATGTCCAGTGTTAAAAGCGAAATATAACTAGATTTGTAAAGTTCATCACGACAAACTTTGATGTTGGCTTTGGCGGTGCAAGTATTTGCAAAGGCCGGTGCTTTTTGGAAGCGACTGGACATATGGGTATGTGTGACTTTTTGAAGCAGGTGGACAGAAAGCTTGTGAAAGCTATTGGACCGCTAGGGTGCCAATACGTTTGGAGGTGAGTGGACATGAGCATGTGACATGATCCGAATACCTGTGACGCAATTACCCTCATTGTCCTGAGGGTTTTGATATGTCACATGTCCATGTTGTAAAAAGTTTTTTGATTTTGCGTATTTTGGGAGGGCGGCTGCGGCACAACCGAAAGGCCAGTCGATACACTACTTTAAAACTTTGTTTGAGTATCACCCTAAAGGAGCTGGCCGAGTTTGTCTTTATATACCGAAAGCTTTCCGAGTTATAAACCTCCAAAGTTTCTAATGGGAGTCTATGTAAAAAAAGGTACCTGAAGTACTGGTACTCGGATCGATTAGAAATGTAAAAGCAACAAACTACAGACCAGGGTCTACAACATATACGAATTTGGTACATGTGGCTCGAAAGCCCTAGGAGGAGTTACTCTTAATAAATTTTTGTCTAAGCTTTACAGTATTTGGTGCACTATATATATCTTGATAAACAGTATTTGGTAACCATGGAAGTCTTCATCTGGCAGGAAATCATATTTTTGCAAGCTATACTTGCTACAAAGAAAGGAGCAGCTCAGGAGAATGTGGTGGCCCTGCTGAAGGACGCCACAGAGCTCCATTTTCAGACTCTTCGAGGACTACCGCATGGTGTAGACTACCTACAGAGGCTCAACCTTACCTTTCTCCTTCAGGTTGTCAGCATGCATCTTGCCAGCAGTCAGGTACTTATTAGCCTCTTCTTGCTAAGTGATGAGTCTTTTTAGATATTTGTGCAGCTTATTGTTTATGAAATGAACAAGTTAATAACCAACATTCCAAACCTCTTAATCTTTATTATTTTTAAACATAGGATATTGTTGAATTTGCATAAGGTGATTATATCTTCTTTCCCGAAAAGCCCATTGTGTTATTGTGGTCAGAAGTAAAATTATTTTCCCAATGGATATCAGACTTTATACCTAAAGATAAAAACTCAGAAAATATAAACTGTAAGAACTGAAATAACGATAACACAATGAATTTACTTACAGTAACTTAAGGTTTCTTCATAACAATTTAAGGGAGTTTTTCCTTGCCACTGCTGCCTGAGTCACCTCAGACTTACTCATTGGGCATAAATGCATATACATACATACATACATACATACATACATATATACATGCATGCATACATACATACATACATACATACATACACACTGTGCACTATATATATCTTGAATTTTTTACTATATTAATTCTCTATATTTTTCCTTATGTTTACCTTCTGTTCTATATTTATGTTCTGTAAAGCTGCTTTGAGACATTGGGAAAAGCGCTACACAAATAAACTTGAATTGAATTGAATTGAATTAACTTATTCATCCTTAAATGATCATAGACTTTGATGCATAACTTTTTAGGAGTTTGTGCTCAGACTTAAAATAGTGTAACAGTAAAAGGCAGATACTAGAATGAATGGTGTGGTACCTTTGTGGATGGCGCGGCATAAAGACCTCATGGGGAAAAAAATGTGAATATGTTCTATTTCTACAAGAGAGAGTTAGGGAAAGTCACATGCATGTAGCCACAGGGGAACAACTGAGAGTTTTATTTGAATGAACTTAATTTAATTAAAGTTAATTCATCTCTTTTCTTGCATTTTACTTTAGTTAGTTATTGGTTGAGTGCCTTTTGATGTTATTTGAATACATTAAATAACATCCACAGCAATATTAGGGTGACAATTTCAAAACAAGGTTTGTGTGTCTTGTATTTTTGTATTTCCCCTATGTGTTTCTATGGTACTGTTGCCATAGGATTAATGCCGTGTGCGTTGTCTAGCCTAGTCAGTTGTATGTTTGTAGTTTGTGTTGGATTGTTGGATTGTTGGATGTGTAAAATGCCTGGTGTTGATTAGGCCACTAATCTATTGTGAGAGGTAAAGCAGAGTAGGTTCATACTAACTAGCAGGTTTGTGAAGCTATTGCTCAGTCATTTTTGTGCACTACTTTTTAAAAGCCTAAAATACCTTACAATTGGTGGTAGATTTCCCTTCTTTCTTTCACTGACCTCATTTGGTTAATAATATTGACTTAATAAACCTTGGGTTGTCTCTGGTTTGTAGTCAAGGCTATATTTAATCACACTGAGGCTTGGTAATCCTTGATCTTTGTAACCAAACACTTTTTCCCTGTCTGTAGGATATGCCTTATGATGCTGGTCAGCCCTATCCCTTTGGATTGAAGCATGCCTGTATGATTCTTGAGGCTGTAATTAAAGCTGCTCCTCGTGTGTCGTCCAGCTGCTATTACATGGCATATGTTAAATTCCTTACAGGTATGTGGTGATAATTAAAACACCCTGCAATCTGGCTCAAGTGAATTAAATTACAGTGATTGACTATAGGGCACAGTGGCTTAGTGGTTAGCGCGTTTGCCTCACACCTCCAGGGTCGGGGTTTGCCTCCGCCTTGTGTGTGTGGAGTTTGCATGTTCTCCCCGTGCCTCAGGGGTTTCCTCCGGGTACTCTGGTTTCCTCCCCCGGTCCAAAGACATGCATGGTAGGTTGATTGGCATCTCTGGATGAACGAGATTGTGTGTGTGCCCTGCGATGGGTTGGCACTCCATCCAGGGTGTACAGTATCTTGCCATGATGCCCGATGATGCCTGAGATAGGCACAGGCTCCCCGTGACCCAAGAAGTTTGGATTAGCGGTAGAAAATGAATGAATGAATGAATGAATTTAAGATTGACTATATAGTGGCTAAAGGTGTGTAGATTTCTTGTTTTAATATATTGTTGTTCATAAATGTTTAGTATATTATACTTTTCTTACACAACATAATCCAAGACTAATAACAAATAGATGGACGCAATATCAGGTTTTAACACTTCGCAGATTTCATTGCAGTACTAGGATTTTGTGCTTTCTAGATTCATATAAAATTAAAAGTTGCTTCTTTTATATAGGTTGGTGAAGGCAGAACTCTTTACAGCTGCTATAGCACAAAACAAACATCTACAGCATTTAATGTAACTATAAAAATATTTAAGGTATATTAATATTTAAGGTATGTGTTGTTCTGTAATAAATTCTTTTACCAATTTATTATTCACTGTAATACATTATAATAGTTGGCTAAATATCTGAACACTTAAGGACTTGCTGATGTTGGAAAATAATCAACCGCCAATCCATCATACCAACCTGCCAGGGATTATTTTCCAAAACAACACATTCCCTGTTATGCTTTCTACATTACATGTAAGTGGAAGGAAGATTTTTGAATAACTTAACATTGTATTTGAAGGTGATCAAGCAGCTGCTCAGCACTTTCTGAACCTCTGCATGGAGAAAGATCCCTCCATGCCTGAGATCCACTTACTGCAGGCCAAACTTCACCTTCACGCAGCAGATTACAACAAGTGCCTTAGCAGTTTGGAGTCTGGAGTCAGCCACAACTTTGAAGTGAGTCAGAAATTTCAATGAATTCTGAATTCTTTTCACTTTATTGGGCTTTTCAAAATGTACCTACACTATCATAAACATTGCAATACGGTGCGTAGTTACTGCATAATAATTACAGTATATTAGAGTAGTTGCATCTTGCATTAACCAGGACAACAGCAAAACTTGGTAAAGCCTGGATTGTGTGTGTGTGTGTGTGTGTGTGTGTGTGTGTGTGTGTGTGTGTGTGTGTGTGTGTGTGTGTGTGTGTGTGTGTGTTTGTTTTCAGTTAAGACAGAAGCCACAATATAATTTACTCAAAGCCAGAGCTCTGAAGAGTTCTGGGAAGCTGTCTGAAGCTATCCAGTGTCTCCACATGGTGATAAGCATGCCAGGGGTCAAAAAGATCATTAAGGGACAAGAAAACATGATCTCTCGCAGTGAGCGAGTTTCTCTGTTCCTGGAGCTAGCAGATGCCCTCCGACTAAATGGAGAGCAGGTATAAGCTTTAATGTGAAGCATTTTTGGTATGGATTTGCTTTGGATACGATCTTCATATGCACAGTACATGAAACATATATGATACTTTTTCCTTTTTTTAAAGCATGAGGCTACAAAAGTCATACAGGACGCAATGTGGCAGTTTAAGGACACCCCTGAAGAAGTGAGGGTTATGGTGGCTAATGTAGACTTGGCCTTAGCTAAAGACAATATTGACGCAGCTCTAAAAGCACTAGAAAATATAATGCCAGGTGAGCCCATCTACTTACATGCCAAGGAAAAGATGGCCTGCATTTACCTCGAAAGGCTGGGAAATAAGAGGCTCTACATAGCATGCTACAGGTGAACGCAAATTTTTTTTAAGTTTTATAATAACCTTAAACACCATAGTGCCTGTATATATAACTATAGAAATGATTGTCCATGGTTCAAGGGGATTTGTTGGATTGCTGAGTCTGCAGTGAATGTACATATGCAGACAGTAGCATTACATTTATTCATTTGGGTGGGACTTCTATCTGAAATGTTTATATATATGCGGCCAGATCCAATTTATGACTATACCTGAGCAGTTAAAGCCTCACAATCTTCTGCTCACTAATAAAGAATCTTACAGTACTTGGGGATATTACTGCTTAATCGCAACCCATATAAAGCTACCACTGTCCAGTAAACAGCAATGTCATAACTATGAAAATTTGATGGTTGTTCTAACTCATTTTCAATAATGTAAGAAGTTTATAAATGTTTCAGAGAAATCAGCGAACAGCTACCAGGACCTCACTCTAGTGTTTTGCTTGGTGATGCCTTTATGAAGATACAAGAGGTACATGTGGATTTATAAATATGTAGGTATTTTATGTTAATCATTGTTTTTATAGCCATGAAATAATCAAACAGTGTTTATCTCATAGCCAGAAAAAGCTATTGAGGCCTATCAAGAAGCAGTAAAAATGGCACCCGATGATGCAAGCCTTGCCAAAAAAATAGGCCAAGCCCTGGTGAGGACACACCAGTACGATAAGGTGAATGACCTTGGGATTTTGTTTTGTATTCTCTCTCTCTTTTTAGTTAATGCATTTTGTGTCTGGCTTTTATGCACTGAATGCTCAACTTATTTGTTATATGTGATCCGATTTGACTGCTGTTCTTTCAGGCTATTAACTACTATGAAACTGCCCTAAACTCTAGCATAAAGAATTCTGTGTGTTTAGAGCTGGCTGAGCTTCTGCTTAAACTCAAGCAGTCTAAAAGAGCCGAGAAAATCGTACAGAAGGCCTTGGATCACGAAGCCAGTAATGCCTTTTTATGTATTATATATTTTGTTTAGTACAGTACATTACTTTGTACTTTTTATTAATTTGTTTATTCCCATTTATCTACTTGTGTTTTGTCAGAATAGCATTGCTTTCTAAGTGTACTGTATGATGGTTTAGTGGAACTACATTGCTACGTGCTTGTAAATATAGATGTTACACAGAGATACTATACTAATAAAGTGCATTTATAACGCATTTAAAATTCTCCAAGACAAGTGCAAAAAACAGTTATATATTTTTTGTTTCTTCAGGCACTGATCTGAACACTATGATAAATGATGTAAAATTTTCAAGAATGCTTGTGAAAATTCTGCAGACCAGGAATGAGCTATGTCTAGAGAAGTTACAACAGGTCAGTGAATATTCAGTAGTATGTGGACACACATTCATCACACCAATATGTGGGCATCAAACCCAGACTGTTGCTATCAAGTGTGACATAGTGTATGTTTATAGATTGTCTTTATATACCGTAGCATTTCCCTTTACTGAGAAGGGCCCAGATATGTTCCACCATGACAATGGGTCCAGGAATACTTGGAAAAGAGCTCAGTGGTTAAGATGATGGACTACTGATCAGAAGGTTGTAAGTTCCAATCCCTGGACCCCCGAGCAAGGCCCTTAACCCTTAATTGCGTAGATGTATAAATAAGATAAATGTAAGTCGGTTTGGATAAGGGCATCTGCTAAATGCCGTAAATGTTCTTGTAACCCTGATCTGAACCCAACTGAATACCTCTGAGATGAATTGGAATCTCTGCCTGCATGCTAAGACGACTCCACTGGAAATCAGTGCCTTGACTTCACTAATGTTCTTTTGGGCCAATAGATAGATCTAGTGGAAATCCAGCAAGTTCATGGTCAGGTTGTTCAGACTGCATATGTTTGGCCATATACAGTAGTGTTCTTGGTACAGCACATATCACTGACACTGTGAGTCACTTGTCACAACATTATAATAACAATTGAAGCAGACAGTATGCTAATATCTAATCTATCTGTATTTTTCCATCCATGCCCATTACCGATACCTGATGATGTTTGTTTTGTAATATTTTGTCAGATCACTATGAAGAAATAGTTGTGGTACCTTTTAAATTAAATCTTTTATCCATTCACTCGTTCTATACTTTAATTTGAGACACTATGCTTTTGCACCTATTTTATGAACTCTACTTGTTTCTACTCTACATGTTTCTACTTGTAATATAGATCTCTGAAGTCCAGCAGAAGATTATGAGACGTTTGCCACTTGAGCAACCTGAGACCAAAGATGAGCAGAAGAAAGTGGCAGCAGCTATTTTTTGTGAACAGGCCCAAGAGTATCGTAGGAAATCTGATCTAGAGAAAGCAAAGCAGTGTTATTCAGATGCTCTGAGCTACTTTCCGGACGACATAGAGGTCATGTAGTGTCCAGTCCACATCAAGATACAGCATTAGGTCAAAGTACTAACAGAGAGTCTACTTGGTAATAAATATATATATTTTTTCTTCTGCAGATTCATCTACAGGTTGCTCAGATGTACTATGAACACCACCAACTTGATTATTGTGAAGACTGTTGTCTTAAGATATTGAAACTCAACGAGAATCATACTAGCACCACTATGGTAATGTCTATATTTGTGTGTACATCTGCTGTTTAAGTCTTTTTTTCATATTGATACAAGAGGGTTTGGATGGAAACAGGATTGCTGCAGGTCAATCTGTTAAAATCTATTTAGAATTGGCAAAGCCAACTTTATAGGAAGAAAACCCAATTTCTCTTTTAGGCCTAGTGATATCTAATGTTTTTTTCCCCCAAATCACCATCATGAATAGGTTGGGCAGTAAATGTGTTTGCACCATTCCAGTGTCTCAATCATGTCTATATTTCTGTGTATTTGACATGAATTTAGCTCTTAGCTGATGTGATGTTCCAGAGAAACCAAAAAGAAGAAGCTCTCAAGCTGTACACAGATATCCTGTACAAACATTCAGGTAATAATTTTGAAAAAAATACATGGGGAAACTAACTTACACTACATTGCTAAAGGTTTGTAAACAACTGATCATCGCATGCCTATGTCACTTCTCCAAAATGTTGCCCGATGACGGTCAGATCACAACTTTTGGCCGTACTGTACAATGTAACACCAAATTTCATACAGCTTTTTGTTTTGTTTGAATCAGACAACTTCCATGCACTGGTGAAATTTCTTCACATGCTACGCTGGGTAGGGAGACTGGATGAAGTGCTGTCCTTCTTTGAGATTTGTGAAGCTCACTCTACAACTTTAGTTATAGAACCAGGTTACAACTACTGCAAAGGCCTTTACTACTGGTCAGTATCAAGCTGCCTTCATTGTGAGTTCCACTATTTTAAAGGAACAAGAGTATAGTCAATCCATGCATTTCTCAAGCATTAGTTTTATTTAAGTTGAACCTAACATGATTATTTTTTATTTTTTTTTTAGTATTCAGTTGTCTTGATTTTTTTTTCATAAAAAATGTGTTTGACAATGAAAGAGCAAGTATATTGTTTTATGATGTTTCACGGTCACATACTTAATAAAAATGCCTAAACATTGATAATACTGTTATACAAATTAATTTTACAGTGACATTATTTTCATAGCTCATTCAGCTCAGTTAAACAGATGGCATATTTGAAGCATTATCTGTCTGCATTAGGCATGCATACCGTGTACAGGAGGCAATACGGCACCTGAACCAGGCTAGAAGGGATGCAGAATGGGGAGAAGATGCACTCGAGCTGATGGTGCACATCTGTCTTAACCCAGACAAGAAGACATTTGGAGGAGAGGTGTTTGAAAACTCAGAGGAAGGCTCAAGGTACAGTGCTAATTTAGTAGAATTGCACTACAAAAGCCTCTTTCAGGGACTGCTTTAAAGTTCACAATCTGCATCAAGCACTAAAATTAATGAATGAATGAATTTATTAATTTATTTATTTATATATTTATATTTGGGTTTCACGTACCAAAGGTGCTGGAAGGTCCTTGAGACCTGGTCAAAGCACTGAAGGTGTTGTAACCCTGTTGCAATTGCTAGGGTTTACTTCCTCTTCTAATTCCTCTTAATTTTTGTGCGTATCAAACCACCAGAGACATGACAATTGGTCAATAGTTTGTACTCCCTCCCACAAATTAAACACATGAGATGTGCCTGAAATGGTGGTGCTATAGCACAGGGTTTAATGGTTTGGTCTATTTCTGTTTGTTCCTTGTCCACCTTTGCAAACTAGTCTTAAATTTGTTGCCAAACCCAAACATAAAAAGGAAGTGTCCAGTCCGCTTTCAGCAAGCTTTCGACAGGGATTACCACTGATCAGTTGTAGGTTTGAGAATGGACCCACTACTACTAGATGCATCTGGCTACTAGGGGGTGCTATTTGTGCTTCTGCACACGAATCCAAGCAAACATCATCTCTTGAAAAATAATGTGCACAGTGACATATATTTGTTTGCTTAATTCTGTTGTTCAAACTATACAATACCATTAAGCCCCACCCACACAAAGTTGTGATCATTTTAAATAAGTGAAATCTACCTAGTACTTGGATTTTTTTTTTTTTTTTTGCCAATTTTTCTAACTTTGATGTAAAAATTCATGAGTGGTAATAATTATTCTAAGCATTATGAGATTTTTAACAAGGTGCTGTGGTTGCTTCATCAATCACTTCTAAGGAGGTGGACAGGTTATATGCAAAGAGCTGTTATGAATATGAACCAAACCTGATATAAATGTGCACTACAAATTTCTGAAGATGCCTTTATAGGTTGAGATGTGATCACTGATATTTTAGCTTATTTATGGTCATTTAAGCATGTATGATAAAATATTGATTGTTATAATATACTGATATTCAGAACTATTTCCTTGCAGTTTAAATAAGGTTTAATTCTATAACATAATCAAGCTTAAAGTTTATCTCTATTTTTTATAATTATATTGATATTAATTTCCCAGTTCCACTGTGTCCCATGTTCTTGATGATGAAAAGTTAATGGGAAGGAACATAGCCCAGAATCTGCTGAGAGAATTTCAGCCTCGTTCCAGATCCAGCCAGGACAAGGCCACTATCCTTTACAACCTCTGTCTGATCTACAGCAAGGAGCCGAAACAAATAGAGAGTGCTGTGCATGTCCTTTCTGACATGATAGAAAAGAAGGTAGAGTAGTGGGGTGTTGTTTTCTTTGTTGTTTTTTTTCTTCTGCTTTTTCATTTTTAATTTTTAATTTATGTATTAATTTTGGCAGAATTGACATGTTTACATAAATATATCAGTGAAAACAAACAATTCCCTACTACAAATTCTAATGTAATATTATCAGAGAAATGTATTACAATGTTATTATAAAGCATTATATTACATTTATGGCATTTTTATCTCCTTTTTATGCAACTGAACAATTTAGGGTTAAGGGCTTTGCTCAGGGGCCCGGCAGTGGCAGCTTGGCAGACCTGGGATTCAAACTCACAACCTTCCCATTGGCAGTCCAATACCTTAAACACTAGGCTACCACATCCCATATGGAACATTAATTAATTAATTATTCACTAAGGGCTTTGGTTGTGAGAAGAAAAGCCATTTGATAGCATCTGTTAGACCAACAATTTGTACCCTATTGAATACATTTCTTGATACATGGTATTTGTTGGTCTTCTGACTCAATTATCGAACCGACATTTAAGCACAACATAAAATACTTGTGAGAAGTCAGTAAAAGTCCAGTCTGCTGAAATGCGAAAGTAAGAGCTATATCAGTTTTCTCTGTGACTGTAGGTGATGTTGGAGACCTCAATAGTCATAGTAGCACAGGCACTGCTGCTGCTTAAACAGGCTCCCAAAGCAAGAAACTTCCTAAAGAGGATCAGCAAGATGCAATGGACCCCTGGCATTGCTGAGGACTTTGAGAAAAGCTGCCTGCTTCTTGCTGACATGTACATCAAATCAGGAAAACATGTGAATGCTGATAAGCTTCTGGATGATTGTATTCGACACAATAAGGTACAAAGCAGTAATATTTGATTCTGGAAAGCTTCCATGTGTTTGTTCCTTTTTCTATCAACTATTGCATAATTTTCAAAGTACATCATGTTTTCTTATTCACCACTGTATGCAATGCAACTATTCAGTCATGCAGCAAGGCATATGAGTATAAAGGCTTCCTAATGGAGAATGATCAGAGATACAAAGACGCTGCTGAGCAATACGAACTGGCTTGGAAACACAGCTACTGCATAGATCCTGCAATCGGTAAGGAGTTTATCGTAGCACAAAACTTTCACACTTAATCAAATCTTTATTTATATCATGCCAAGACTATTACTTCATTAATATATTAGACAATTACAAGAGTATAATATCTGCCTCTGTTAATCACATCACTAACAGCTGATTTTACTCTTATCACAGGATACAGACTCGCTTTCAATTATCTGAAGTACAGGAATTACACACAGGCCATTGATGTCTGTCATCAGGTTTGTATAGCTTAAATAAATAAAATAGAAGCTGCAGAGTTGTATGCTATACAACTGCTTAGTCATATCAGACATCATGTTACCATAGAAGAAAAGATGTACAGGCTCTGGGTTAACATGTGGAACAAATTCAGATCTCTATAAGCTTCTTATCCACCCATACATTTACATTTAGATTATTTAAATTCGATTACATTCAAATTTATTGTCATTACACATGTACAAGTACAAGCATCTAACCAGAAGTGCAATAAGCAGTAAGTGCAAGATGTACAGTATATACAGTACGATTACAGTATTTACAATATGAACAAGGTAATATACAGATAAATATGCTATGGATATATAGGTGTGGATATACAGTACAAGATATACAGGTTGGGTGCTATAGACATGAAATATACACGGTGTAATATATTATATATTACATTGACAAATATACAGGTGAAGGCCCTAGGGAAAAAGCTGTTCCTCAGTCTACAGGTTTTTGTCTGGAGGCTCCTGAATCACCTACCGTAGGGAAGGGGGACAAAATCTATGGGCAGGGTGAATCTTTATGAATGCTGTGAGTACGACGCAGACAGTGTTTAATTTGGCCGTCCTCAATAGCTGGAAGTAGAGTCCCTATAATATGCGCTAGGCCTCCCTCTCTCTTGTGAAATCCATGATGAGCTCCTTTGTTTTGCTGGTGATAAGGCGCATGTTGTTGACAGCACACCATGCGGGGAGATACTGTTCCTCTTCCCTGTGGCTATGTCATCATCCTTGGTGATGAGGCCAATCACAGTGGTGTCGTCAACAAACTTGGATTAGTTTGAATTACATCCATGCACAGGCCTGCAGTCGTGAATGAAGAGGAAATAGAGGAATGGGCTCAGCACACAGCCCTGTCCTACACCTGTGTTAAGGGTGATTGTGGCAGAGCAGATGTGGCCTGACCTGACAGATCTGGGGTCTGTTGGTCAGAAAGTCCATAATCCAGTGACATAGGGAGGTGTTGATGCCTAGATCCCCAAGTAAGGTGATTAACTTTGATGGTATGACGGTATTAAATGCTGAGCTAAAGTCCACAAACATGTGTTGTCCAGCTGTGTGAGCACAGAGTGCAGTGCTGTCGAGACTGCATCCTCCTGCTTTGAGACATTGTGAATTGTTAAAAGCGCTCTAGAAATCAATTGAATAGAATTGAAATGAATTACCCACTGTGCCATTCACAAAATCTGTTCTGAAATCTAATCTGTAGATGAAATGATTATAGGATGTTTAATGTGTTAGGAAGTCATGTAAAGGCTGTGTTATGTTTTCTCAGGTTTTGAAGGAACATCCCGATTATCCTCAGATCCAAACTGAAATTCTACACCGGGCCCAGCTCTCTCTGAGACCATAAGCTCAAACAGATATTTAACCTAAACACATGTACAATACAAGGACGATTTATTAAACATTTCACTAACCGATTTCATAGCTAGTAGACTAGATGAACATGCTTGGCACCGTATTTTCTCTTTCCTGTAGATATTAATCAATATATAATCGATGGTGGAACAGCATCAATGTTTTTATATACGGGTAAAATTGGTGGGTTTTTGTTAAATGTGAGCCGAAATCATCACAATTAAAAGAACCAAAGACTTAAACTACATCAGTCTGTGTGTACTGAACTTATATGATACACAAGTTTCATTATTTGAGTTGAATTACTGAAATAAATGAACTTTTCCACGACATTCAAATTCATTGAGATTCACCTATACATATTTTAAAAAAAGTGTATAAATATACATTAACTAACTGACTGCTTTTTTTGTGTGTGTGATGTTGTTTAAAGTGTTCTAATGGATAGATTCTTGAGTGTGTTAACGTGTTATGTTTGTACTTGTAAAGGTGTTTTTAAAAGTTTCTAATCACCAGTCTACTTTCTGCATGAACTGTCTTGTATTAATAATAACAACAGATACAGAAGTTGTGCTTAAAATAAATACATAGTAGAAATCTAGGCCCATCTGCTCTTTTTCACAGCCTTGAGTCTTGGGTATTTTTCCAGAGAAAACAATGAACACTCCAGAAAGATATCACGTACCTTTCTGTATGGGACTTTTATTTGACTATTTTTTATCACAATCTTAACCCATTCCAGTGTAAATAACCCCTGCCTGTGTCAGACAACTTGACTCCTGTCAGGTGTGTATATATATATATGAGATCATTCTTAAAGGAAACCTATTCAATCCAGCATGATGCACCTTGCGGTTCTCTTGACCTGTATTGGTAATACATAAACACATTTACTTTCTTCATAATCTCCATACAGAAAAAGTAGTTTTAGCTGTCTAGTTATTTTAGTGCATGTGTATTATTTACTGATTTTCCTTTGGTTCTTCTTTATATTTTTGCTCTTCTGCCTAATAGCTCTGAATGAATTTGTGGTTTGCAGGACTCATCACTGCCACTGCCCTTCCCAGAAAGGCAGTGGACAATGAGGACCAAAATGAGAAGGTTGTAGGGGGGTCCAATGCTCGGCCAAATGCATGGAAATGGCAGGTAATCATTTAATAGAAATGGCAAAACTGACCATCTATGAAATCGTCTCAAGTGGATTTTCCTTGCTAGCATTGCCTCAGGCTTACTCATTGGGGATTAATGTAAATTTAATTGTAAAATTTGTAATTTTATATTCTGAAATTTTATATTTCTTTAAAGCTGCCTTAAGAGAATGTTAATTAGTAAAAAGCTCTACACAAATAAAATACATTTGTTATTTTTATTATTATTATTATTATTATTATTATTATTATTATTATTATTATTATTATTATTATTATTATTATTATTATTATTATTATTATTGTTGTTATGATGATGATGATGATGATTATTGTTATTGTTATTGTTATTATTATTTATTTTGTAATTATTATTTTTATTATATTAACAATAATAATAATAATAATATTATAAAGTGATTATCCATTTTCTCCTAACACCCATAGATGATAGTGAATTGTTATTGTCTGTTTAGTGTCCAAAAGGAAGAGTGTTTAAACAAGTTAATGATGTTAATTGTTGAGTTTGATACATAATCCCCTGTTTGGCTCTATGGGTTTTTGTAGATATCTCTGCAGTATGACAACTGGAACACAGGTGACTTTGCTCATATTTGTGGAGGCTCCCTTGTTAGTGAAAATTATGTGATGACTGCAGCCCACTGTATCCTTGAGTGAGGCCTTTTCTCTCTTCTGTCTAATACAATTTCCATGTGTGTTTCTAGCCTAGCATGTACAGTAGTGTGCAAACCTTTGTATGTACAGTAAATACTCATACAACATAGTACTATATACGTATATTGGAACCAGGAATATTAATTCATCTCTCTCTCAGTTTCAATGTCAAGAATTATCGTGTGGTTTTGGGGGACTATGATCTCAGTAAGTTTGAAGGCCGTGAGCAGGTTCATACTGTGACGAGGATTAAAGTTCATCCTGGCTGGACTGGAGACCTTGCAAATGGGTATAACTTTGTTTTTGTAAACAGTGCCATGTTTTATCATTTACTTATGAACATATTTAATGTTATGTGCTTATATTGAGTGTTTCATTCCCTTCAGAAATGATATTGCCTTGATGAAGTTGGAATCTCCGGTATATAACAATGGTTATATAGCGATTGCAGAGCTGCCTTATCCTGGTCAGATTTTGCCCAATGGCTTTACTTGCTATATTACTGGATGGGGACTCCTGGCTAGTGAGTAAAGAACTTTTACAATTATCTGCAATAATTTTGTTTAATCAGATTAAAGTTTAAGAAGCTTCTAGTTGCTTCTGCTCCAGATGATTGCAATTTAGACCAATCTGTTACTTAAAGTATGGGTTTATTTATTTGTTTGTTTGTTTGTTTGATTTTTTTTTGTTGTTTATTATTACAATTTTAACTTTAAATGACATTGGCATTTCTATAGTTTCTACATGCATTATGTTACCTCAGGAACGAATATGTATGGTGATTTATAATATCTGACAAGCCCTTGTTTCACATTACCCTGTCCTTAGCCGGTGGTTATATGCCAGACATCCTGCAGGAGGCGCCCATTGGTGTTGTGGATTACTCTCTGTGCTCAACTCCTGGATGGTGGGGCAGTGCAGTCAAGAAATCCATGGTGTGTGCTGGGGGAGATGGTTTTACCTCTGGGTGCCAGGTACAGATATTTTCCAAGCCTTGACGATTCAGTTTCAGTATAGTTGTGATTAACTTCTGTCCTGATCCTGTGGGCCATTTGATCATTTCAGGGTGACTCTGGTGGGCCTCTGAACTGCTTCACTGATGGCTATTGGAGGGTTCATGGTGTAGTCAGTTTTGGCTCTGCTGTAAACTGCAACCTTTACAGCAAGCCAACGGTCTTCACTCGTGTGTCTGCCTTCAATGATTGGCTGTATTCTGTAGGTTTTCTCTTTTTTTTGTTAAACCAGATATATGTGACTTAAATGTGTTGTTATTAAAGAAGCTTAGTGATTTCAAAATGATTAGAAATTGCACCAATTTCAACATGTTCATAGTTTATGCTAATAAGATGTACTCAGATTAAAGACCTAAATGAAACCCAAAGGCCAGACTGACCGACGATAGCAACAGCAATACAATTTACACGATAAACATTACAATTTGTGTAACTACAACATTTATTGCTAATCACACTGATTATGATAACATTTTGTTTGGCACTATAAAATATTCCTGATTCAAAAGTATAGACAGTTAACAAAAGCGATTTCATTTACAATGGAGAATTAATGTCTACTTCCCTTTATTTACATGTCTTCTTGTTTTTTTGACAGGAAATGGTGTAAAAGCTCAACATGCTTTGTGGCTGTTGAATAAAAGACCATCTGTAGGAATGATAAAAGGGTGTGCGATTTATTTTTTTGTTTGTTTGTCTGTTTGTTGCCTAAAATAAATACAATATATTATTTATAATCCAAAAATAGAAACAGATCTTAATTATAGAAGTTTAAGACTTTGATTAACAAATATTAAACAGTGAGGAACAGCGACTTATTCTTATGAAGAGCAGAATTGTAATAATTTTGTCTTTTTTTTTTTTTTTTTTTTGCTTTTGTCATTGACCTAATTATGCGATCGGGGTACAGAAAAGTAAGAGCTGCTTCGATGCTACTTCACATTGTGCTAAATGATTGTAAAAATCAATAAACTTCTGGAATGTATTAATTTAAGAAGACAGTATTCATGCTCAGGTTTAGGAGTTCTGGGGTCAGAACACTAAATAGCTGTTTAGTCCATTTTAGTAGCTCTACAGTCTTCAGTCAACCTCTACAGGTTCTACCACCTGTCCTGCTTTCTGGTCTAAGCTTTATCATTTAAAATACAGGTCTAGGAACATGTTTATTCGTTAGATTCTAATACAGAACGCTCTATAGACAAGATAAAAGTATAAATTATGGATTAATTGTTTTAATAAATATTTTTAATTGATAATAAATCAGTTTATTTTAGTTTGGTAAATCATACAGATTGAAAAACTGCAACATTTACCAGTAAAAAACATTTATAATTGATATCAGACAACAGATATATTCGGCATAATTGTTTCTTTTTTTAGCTTAAATATCAGAATAATTATAATTAAGATGTGTGTGTATGTTCTGCTTAATGTTTCTACATTAAGACATTTCAAGCTGGTTATTCTTAGAAACAAAAGTTCTTCTGCTGCCTTAAAAACTGAAAAATCAGTCAAGACAATTGATTACGTTTTCTGGCATGACAAAAATTAAAAATTAGTTAGAAAAATTGACAATGTTCACAAGTCTAATTAAGGCTATCATGATTTATAGTGTATTCCTAAAAAAAAAACAACTATTATTGTTATTATTATTTTATGGGAAAAATATAGTTAATTTACATTTATCCCCCAAAGTCACAGAAAAGCCAATATATGATGCAAAGAGAAAAAGAGAGAGAAAGAAGGGGGTTGTGACAGAGGAAATGATGGTGTCATGATCTCTTAAGTACCTGTATCATAACGGATTTTGTGGACAGACCAGAGCAGTTTGGGTGCAAGATTGTGGAACAAAGTGTGTACTGAAGAAGGCAAATTAAAGGTAATTTTTTTTACACCTGTATTTTACCATGTTTTCTCTCTAACAAACACTAGAAACGACGATATTGTTTGAATTTATATTTACATGCCTGAATTGAGGAAGTGCTGCCATCTTTACATGACTAAATTTGACTAAATATTTATCTCTCCTAGCTACTAGATAGATTTTTGCTTATTTATCATCTCTTGTCCACTTAGATGTCAGTCTCACATAGTCGTTCTACAGCTCACATCTTCTCGTCCAATAATCATTCATGCTCCTCACTGGTCAACACCATGGCTTTGGCTCCCGACTCCACCACTTCAACATCCAGTAACCTGACTGCTCACATTCCACAGATGGAAGGACCATACGGCTATTCGATGGGGTCTCAGGGACTCTCCAGGACAAATGATAGGAGCGGTGAGCAGATGATGGGCATGGCGTATTTGCCCTATTCGACATGCTCAAACTCAACAGCGGAAAGACCAGCACAACACAGCCACATTATACAACCGGTAAAAGACATTTTATTTTTATTCTCACCACTTTTGTGCAATATTACATCAATTGTTTTACTGCATGCCAAGTAATTGTTTTTTCATGTTCAATCTGCCTCTTCTGTGAACCTGGAAACACGATAAAGGAGTTTTCTCAGTTCCTTCTTCCTCCACCTCCATCCACATATCGACAGCCAGGTCAGAAGAGAGGTCTGAATAAGGACAGCGTGGAATACCGGGTGAGACGTGAGCGCAACAACATCGCTGTGAGGAAGAGCCGGGATAAAGCACGTCGGCGTATCCAGCTCACTCAGCAAAAGGCCTTGGAACTTCAGGAGGAAAATCATAGGCTGCTACAGCACATCGATCAGCTTAACCATGAAGTGGACATGCTCACTCGCCATCTCTCTCATCGCCACATACCGAGCAAAGTCAGTGACATAGGAGTTGAAGAGCACTGTTGAGTGACCTTAGAAACTCACTTACCTTAGTTATCAGGTTAGTGGACCTGATTGCAAAATAACATCATTGAGGATTGTAAAGACTGTAAGATTACACTGTTAAATACACACTCAGTTTGTTTCAATAGGAAGGTCTGTAAAACAATACTCAGGCTGAAATGGACAGTCAGGATAACTTTCATTGTGTATTCAATTAACCCACTAAAATGAAAATGACACCCTTTTGTTAATTTTTTAATGTTCAGAAATTCATTATGTAATTGACCATACAGGGGGATTTTGCCTTCACATCAATGCTCAAGATTTTTTGACATATATTAGAGCAAATGTAATTTTTTTTTTATTTTCCAAGAATTCAGGGATTAAATGCAGCATACTTCTGTTTTTATTGTAGTATTATGTGGTAGAAGTGAATTAAACAAAGTTTCAAGAACAATCAGATGTTTCATTCATAGAACCTTCATCAGCTCTGCTTGTAATGTGTTTCTGACTGTGTCTTCATTAACAAGTACAGAATTTCTACAGAATGTTTTCTATTCTGTTGATATATATTTATCAGGGATATAAAAAAATCTTAAGTATCGTAACTTCGACCGGAAACTTCAGCACACACTGTATCTTGTACGGGTACAACAACACCAATAACGATAACTTAAAATATTCATAATAAGAGAGAAGGAAAAATATCTTTCACAGCACAAAACTCAAAACAAATTTAATTCAATTCAAATTTATTTGTATTTCACTTTTAACATTGGACATTATCTCAAAGCAGCTTTACAGAACATAAGAAAAATAATACAAAAAGTTTTAAATTATACAAAGCTTAAAATAATACAAATTATTATTATTATTATTAGTAGTAGTAGTAGTAGTAGTAGTAGTAGTAGTAGTAGTAGTAGTAGTAGTAGTTTATTTTAACCATTAATTTTGACTATTTTTGTTACCTGATATAATGATCACTTATGATGATCAATGAAACGCTCATTAAATTAATTGATAATTGAGTGCCTGCAGTCTTTTGCATTTAACCTATATTTCATATCAATAATGTATGTTTTATGGTAATTTACAAGACTTGTATGTTATCAAATGTTGTTGGTTTAACAAAAAGTCCCAATAGACATAAACTAGCGTATACAAGTGGTAACTTATTGGAAAGGATCCTCGAACAATAATGGAGAAATAACCAAAAAATATTACCCACCATTTATTATTATTATTATTATTATTATTATTATTATTATTATTATTATTATTATTATTATTATTATTTGCAACTTAAGATTTTTGATATATAACCAGAGGTGGAAAGTAGCAAACTACAAGTACTCTACTTACAGTACCAGACTATATGGTTGACTGTTTTTAACACTGGAAGACTCTAAGCCAATTAAAAGTTAGTATGAACCAATTTTAAATAATTTAAATTAGAATAAAGTAGTTTTCTTCGAATTACTATTTAATTAGTAGCAGAAATATTGGAGAAAATGGAGACAGATGAGTGTTCATGGCCTCAATTTATCAGCTATCTTCAGTTTTTAAAATGCTTTAAAGGAAGTGGTTAAGACACTGGGTTGTTGATTTGAAGATTGGTGCTCAAGCCTTAGCACTGCCAAGCTGCTTGAGCAAGGCCCTTAACTTACCCCCTCCCTGGGTACAGAGGTGATCTAACACCAACTTCCAAAGCTGGGATATGTGAAGAAGGAATTTCAGTATGCTGTAATGTATGTGTTTATGTGATTTCTATTCCTCTTCTATATAGTTGGAAACATGAATGGATTAACATGAGCTAGCTAACCAGCTAAAGTTACCTTTCTAATATAATGCTATTAATTGAAACATGGTGTTCACTTCAGTCTAACTCCATTGGTAAGTTATCATAGAACATTTTCAGATTAGTTGTGCCAGTTTTAGCAATATTCTAGTTAGTGAGTTTTGGATGCTTTCCATCACTACCAATAAGAATAGTAATATTTCCAAAGTTTATTTTTAACTATTTTTGTAACTATTCCATTTTTTGGTTTGTAGCATGTTATCAACTACATTATTATTAAGCCTCCTACCCCTTTATTTCACCTACAGCCTCTTGCTAACTGACACAATGACACAGGATTTTTGCATGGGGAAGAGCAGAGGCCCAGCTCTGGTGGGACGGGTATGATTTCATCATTGTGTGGGACACAGAACTGGAGATACCATCAACAAGCATGGCTTTATGAGCCTTCCTGTGGCTGCCACTGCAGTCAGAGGACACACAGATAGCGAGTGGGAAGTGGACATGCATTAGGGTTTGGTTTTTTTTTTTTGCTTGTTTGTCTGTGTTTGCTGGTGATCCAGTGTTATCAGGCCTTGTCATCTGTTTGTTCTCACACCATAATATTCACTTGGGATTAAAAATGCCTTTTGCCTTTTCTCTATAGTGTCACTGCAAATATGATACACAGTAGATTGATGGCACAATGATACCAGGTGGTGTGTGTGTGTGTGTGTGTGTGTGTGTGTGTGTGTGTGTGTGTGTGTGTGTGTGTGTGTGTGTGTGTGTGTGTGTGTGTGTGTGTGTGTGTGTGTGTGTGTGTGCGCGTGTTTCAAACAGTTAATTTTTTTTGTTTGTGTGTGTGTGTGTGTGTGTGTGTGTGTGTGTGTGTGTGTGTGTGTGTGTGTGTGTGTGTGTGTGTGTGTTTTCAGTTTCTACCCCAAGCTAAAACTAAGCCATGAGAGCAGATGTCTGGAGCTGATAACACCAAACTGACAGGTTGTTAGAGCCATGAGGGAAAACAGTGAAAGAGCAGGGGGAGAAGATAGGATTGGAGCGGAAAATCTTCAGAGATCTTACAAATATACCTGAATATATGGTGAAAGAACTTTGTGCTCAAATGTTTGTTGCACCAATCTCTATGGGGTAATATGTGGTTCAAGGCCTGAAATACGGCCACACGATTAGGAAAGACAGTATTTCAGCTCAGTCTCAGCACCTCAAAACCCAGTGTTACTCAACACCAAATGACCAATGACTTGCAATTATTTAAAAGCCAATAAATCTAGAGTGAACTTCAGTATTTCTTTGTAATTGTGAATAAGATAAATGTGATTCTACAAACCACTAGAACGGAAAAATACGAGTGATTAACAGAGAGTGAGAAAGTACCTTGAAGAGGAGATGAACACGAATGTGAAGGAGAGTTTAAGTAGTGGCACAAATACTCCTTAATCACATACTTTTCACATGATCAAAGTTTTCAATAATAATAATAATAATAATAATAATAATAATAATAATAATAATAAAAACACGTAACAATAAATGAATCATGTAAAAAAGTTTTAGTACAGTTTTAAAAATTTTTTCATGTGACTTTTCTGAAAGGAAAGCATCTGTAACTACTAATAAAATAATAATAATAAAAAAAAAACACTTGCATGTGTGTTTATTGAATATTCCAGATTTAGACTCTTTTGTTGTTATAATAAGCTCCACTCTTCTGGGAAGGATTTTCACTAGGAGTGTGTCTGTGGGAATCGCTGTAGAAACACTGTGTTGTAAGGTTCCCTTTAGAGAACACTCACGAGTAAAACATACTAATACAAGCTTAGCATATAACATTTCTCATCTTAAGCTTTTTAAGCAATTTTACAAATTCAGCAAGCCATATACACTGCAGTATTGCAAACCAAAGTAAACTTAAAATACATTTTATTACACACTTTATTTATACACATAATTAATAAACCTATTCATGAATTCCAATTTATCCCTCACTTGTGAGTAAATATGATATTAAAGCTACATTAGACAGTCATTACACTAGTGGTTTTCAATGATGTCTTCATGGAGCATAGCCAGGGGTCCGTACCATGATGAAGATCACAACCCATCATCAAAGGTTTGATTATTGAGTTATTGAAATTGTTCGACTTTTTGACTCAACAACTCAAAACAAACAAACGTATAAGTATTAACTTGGACCTCATGTGATTTGAGGGTGGATAGTTATTGTCCACATTTGACTAAACAGCATGTCTGTAATGGTAAACTGAATTAAAGGAAACTGTGATAAAATATAAACTTTTTGAAACGCGCACACACACAGAAACACACACACACAAACTCACACAAACACACACATACACACACAAACACATGCACTCACACACACAAACTCACACACACATACACACGTGCGCGCACACACACACACACACACACACACACACACACACACACACACACACACACACACAAACACATACACACAAACAAACACACACAGACACACACAAACTTACACAGGCACACACAAACACAGAAATACACACAAAAATATACAAATGCACACACAAACTCACGCAGGCACAAACACACAGACACACAAACACACACAGAAAACACACACACACACACACACACACACACACACACACACACACACACACACACACACACACACACACACACACACACACACACACACACACACACGTATCAATTTGTTTTGATATAGTGCTCCATCTGGTGGCTGAACTATGAAATCTCAGCTCTTTTGGAAAAATGGGAAAGTCTGCCGAAAGGAGCCGAAGGTTTCCGAGTCTGGTCGCGTTTTCCGGACGTTGTTCCGTTGCAGGTTTTTTTTCCGCCCTTTTTGTGTCCCAGGGAAACCGGTTCACACGGTGTGTGGTGAGTGTCTCAGACCCGCTTGTCTGCATTGAGCCTTTATTACATGTGTTGTGTCGGGCAGCAGCACCTCGGGCAGGAGGACAGCGCACCGACAGCCTTTGTTCGGACACAGGACCACTTGTACACCACTGGGCCACGCCATCGGATGTCTTGTGCTCACTGGACATTAGTGTTAAAACGTGAAGACTTGAACAGTGGACAGTAGCTGGGAAAAGGACCCGCGATTGTAGGAAGGCGATGCGGTTATGAAACGAGCTCTTTACCAAAAAAAAGGGAAAAAGAAAAAAGAGGAAAACAAATCGTCTGCTGATATATATATATATATATTACTGCGCTCTCTAACAAAGTGACATTTGGGAGATTTGCTCTCAGTCTCACCATCATCACAGGGCTCTGTAAGTCCCTTATATATCACACTTACAATGGGAATATAATGTTAGTGTAGGAAATCAGGAGTGTTTACATTGTTCATGTGTGTGTGTGTGTGTGTGTGTGTGTGTGTGTGTGTGTGTGTGTGTGTTACTGTGGAAACAGCTGAGCCCAGTAGGGCTCTTTTTTGTAGCTATATTATAACGACCTGCTTCAGTGTTGCTCCTTTCATGTTTATTTACATGCTGCACTTTTCTCCAGCTCTAATGTGTCTCTTATGTAATGCTGGAATACTCACATCCAGCCACTAGGCTGTACTACGCACTATATACTCCGATTTCTCCATCTTGAGATTCTGAAAAAATATTAATATTTAAAGCTTAAAGATATTAAGAAGCTTTACAGATGATTGAAAATGAACTTCAGCTGGATGACAGTAGTTGTGAGACCTACTGCACAGAGACATCCATTTACACAAGTTCATCATTAACCCTGTAATGTGTAAGCTTTAATATGGACACTTGTGCATTTTCTGAGTATTTTCCTGTAATTTGGTGATTTATTACAGTGTTTTCTCCTTCAGTACTCACATAGTTTCACTATTTTTCCTGTCAGCAACACAAACTCCTTCCTATTCCTACACCAGTTCTTAAATACAAATATCCAATTAAACAATGAAAACCGGATGCAAACATACAATTATATAATGAAATTTATATTATATATTTATCAAAAAATATAATTATAGTTATATATACTGCATTTTTTTATGTTTACAGTAAAATGCAAGATCAATAAAACATATTGTAGATATAAGTAATGTAAACACACAAACAAACACACACAAACACAAACAAACACACACACTCACACACAAACACAAACAAACAAACACAAATGCACACACACACACACACACACACACACACACACACACACACACACACACACACACACACACACTTTTACATTTACAGTAGAAGATCATAAAAAATAAAACATAAAAAATAATTGAAGATATAAGTAATGTATAACAATAAGGTATACTGTACCTACTGGGTTGGTGTGATACAGTCTGAAGCAAAGTAGATTATGTTTCTATAACAGCACATGTTTAATTGCTCTTATATCACAGCATGTTCTCAATGAATCATATATAACCGATTGACACATTGTGCTTTTTTTCAACCATTTTTGTACAGTATTGGTGCCTCTGAAAGACACTATCACTTGTTATCACTTATGTTATAGCAGCCTCTTCACTCACCAGCCTCTTTCTTCTGCCTCTTGATGTTAACTTTTCATTTGAATTACAGCCAACATCATTGGCAGAGCATTGACATTAAAAAAATTTAATCAAGACATGACTAATCAGATTAAAGAATTCGATATCTAAGCATAAAACTCTGAGTGAGCTGATTAAAATGACTAGAATGGCTTTTCTGCTTTGATACTATACAAAATGTACAAGTTTGTGCTGATTTTGACAACCAGAGAATGAAAGAAGAGAGACAATTATGCATAACTGCTTCACCTTCTCCATTTAGTCTCATGGAGCTGTTAAGATCTCAAATGTTTGAAATTCTTTAACCCACTGGCTGAAATACATTAGTTCTTAATGGGTTACATGTTTAACCTGCTCAGTGTCATATGAGAACAGCATTTCAAGGACCTCTGGAGTTTATTCCAGGTGTTTAGGACACTGTATCTGACGTCTGTCTTTTTCTCCGGTCAGAATGAACCATGGTTTCATTGATTCCCAAGGCAATGGTAAAAATATATTAGTAGGCATGTAGACAAGGCAGTATTTCAGGTATTTCAGTATTTGTTAAGTCTTTTACCAAAGATAATTTGATAATAGTTAAAAGATTCTGATATAACAGTATAAAATAGAAATGTAATAGCAATGATTTTATGTTGTTTTTTTTTTTGTTATATGTTTTTTTTTTTCTCCTTTGGACAGAAAAGGAAATAATGATAAAAAAGAAACCAAAATCTAAAATATTCTCTCTCTCTCTCTCTCTCTCTCTCTCTCTCTCTCTCTCTCTCTCTCTCTCTCTCTCTCTCTCTCTCTCTCTCTCTCTCTCTCTCTCTCTCTCTCTCTCTCTCTCTCTCTCTCTCTCTCACTTACACCTTTATTTCCCCTGTTCTTACACCAACATTAAGGGGTGAGTCCAAAGCCAGGTGCGAATCGCCGGACTCCTTACAACACAGCAGACGGCTTTTCGCTGACCTCTCACATCGAACCATGACATCCCCACCCTCTCCCCTGGCTTCTCCCTGCCCCTGCCCTCCTCCACCTCCCTCTCTGCCCTCATCCCCTGCCCCATCCTCTCCTGCACCCTCCACAATCCCAGTGCCTCCCTCACTGCCACCTACAGGAGAGGTAATGGTGATGGCCCTGGGCCGAAAAAAACAGAGACTCTTCATTGCGCTTTCCATCTTACCCAACCTCTTCTTGGCCTTCCTGCTGTCTTCTGACCCACTGTTAACCCTGGCATCACCCCATCACTGTCACCTGTCAGTATCCAACCCCACAGAGGAGGTGCTAAATGCCTCATTGCCCTGGGAGAAGGGTACTAGGGAAGGCGACAGCGGGGGACTCTCTCAGTGCACCCAGTACCTGTTTGTTAATGGCACACGCTCTGGTGTAGTGGACTGTGAGGTTGGTTGGGACTTTAATGTCACAGAAGGCCTGAGGAATAACATTGTCACTGAGGTAATATTTTCAATGATATTAAAATTTTAATTAATATCAGAAACATCGTCTTTTCATACATTTTACAAATACGTTTTAAACATTATATTTTAAACAAATCAAAAAATAGAAGCTGTATTTATAAAATGAACATCCAGAAGTTTAATTATCATTTAATTATTACTGATGATGGGTTGCTGAGATTTTTATTTATACAGACTTTCCAAGTAGTGCAGCTAAAACTATGCCCGATGTTTTCTGAAAAGTATGTGCCATTCTAAAGATATTATTAAACAGGATTTCTTTTAACCTTATACATGTTTGACATTATTCTTGAATAGATCGATATGTCTAGGATAAAGCTATGAAATTAATATTTTGATTTCAGAAACCTTTGTGTCTGTGACGCATACATGTATTATAGTCAGATTTTGAGAGTAACTGATTTGAGTGTCCCTTCTCCAGCAGTGGTGTGGTGGAAACATAGCCTGTCTTCCACTCATTCGCATATGTTAATCATAATTCCCTTTGTGGTTTAAACCATAATTATATTGTCATTGGTTTACCTATTACACAAGGTCACAAAGTGACTTCAATGGCTTTTAGGGTTCTTTTGCATTTTAATTAATGCACCACTTTCCTATAGCTGGTACTTGGCACGCTATGGGAATTATTTTAGTTTGAAAATCTACGCCTAGTAACGCAAACAGTGCACATGTTTATACCCTGAGTGTACGGAAGCCTGGTGTCAATCGTATCAGTACGACATAGTACACAGGGGTTCTCTGAGGTGTTGTTAGTTTTTGTAGGTGTGTGTGTGCATTTCTGTGAACCATAATTCTGTGTCTCACTGAGGTATTTTAAGCATGTTTTCCCCACTGCCTGCTTAGAGAATTAAAGCACAGGTCGTAAGCAGGCACAGCTCATGGAAAGTTGAAAATAATTTGCTTCATACATCACATAGCAACCACTGTGTTTATTATGGGAGTTTAACAACCTTAAGAGACTTTCAGTAATGCTTTAAAGTGGAACTTCAGCACTTCAGTCACAGCTGGAAGTTGAAGTTTGCATAATTTGGAACCAGGTTAAGTGGCACTGCCATTTTCAGGGTGTGGGCATGCAGAAAAAAATTAAGCACAGCAGGAGTTGCATTCTCATCATAATTACTAAATGCTTGGTAAACTGCTTTAGAACTTGTTTGATGAGTTACCAAACCGATTTTTCCACATGCCTTGCATTTTTCCAGAGCTTTGCAAACACACAACTCTGTACAGAGAGAACTATGTAGTATCTGGGTGAATAAGCAATAATATCATGCCACGTTTGAAGGCCTGAATGATACTCAGTCGATTTTTGATATGTCTATAAAATACTATCGGTTTAGTTTGTTGTTGTTTTTAGATATATATTTTTTACTGAGTAGTAAAACAGTTATTATATAATACTGTATGTGCTAGTTTAGCTTAACTGAGGAAGACCATTGTAGTTTTCCTGTTGGTGTTGTATTTTTTATGCATACTCTAAAAAGGTTGAATTATAATTTCAATTATCAACATTTCATTAACATGTTGTGTTGTCATGTTGAACCTGTCAGTTCCTTACTTCCTGTCTCCTGTCTTGGCAGTGGAATCTGGTGTGCTCTCAGTATTGGCTGGTCCCAGTAGAGGAAGTGTGCTTTATACTGGGCGTCCTCATAGGCTGCCTGGGCCTTGGATATGCTGCTGACCGGTGAGAAGAGATCAATGATCAACAATGTTAAAATTTCATTGATTTTCAGTGTGTGTAGAAACAATGTGTTTGGGTAAATGTCCTGGTATATAAGGTCTCCACAATGGTTTGTCCCTTCCTCAGATTGGGCCGGATGAAGACCCTCCTCATCTCGCTCACTTTGTCTGTGGTTTTTGGCATACTGGTGTGTGTGTCTCCTTCACCCGCCATGTTCATTGCCATGCGGTTCTGCTTAGCTGCAGCCACTGCTGGCGTTTATCTTGTGCTATATGTTGGTCGTAAGTAGTGTGCATCTTGAATGAGACATAAATCAAGTATTAAGTCTGATGTGTGTGTGTATGAGTACAGCTAAAATGCAGGGGCCATTAGCTCTTGTGTTGATATATGACACATTAGTTAATGAGAGTAGATGCTATCAGAAACATGAACTGTAATGCATTTTTAAGAATAATAATTGAAACACTTCAGGATGTGATGTCGTAAGAAAGAAACCAATGCAGGGATGGACTGATGTGGCCTGTAATACCACCCCGATGTTAATTATATTCAAATACAAGCATGTTCTGCCATGTTTTATATCTGTCAGTGCTTGCAATATTTTAAATTCATGTACAAAGGACACATTTTTAACTGCTTATAGAGTATTTAAACCTTTTTAAATATATATTTAAAAAAAAAAGTTAGTTCCAATTTTCACTTATATTACAGCAGCTCCTATATAAACAGCTATTCCTCCACCAGACTGTCCCTTTAAGTTAAGTCTCAAATAAACACAGCTTCTTATATTAACCTCAGTTCTTAAGACTTCCTTAACACAGCTTTACCTTGATTGACACAAAGTATGGACTCTAGAGACTTCTTTCAAAATGTTAAATAAATATCTCCTCTGAGAATAAAATATTATATCATTGTTATATAAATTGTATATGTAGGGCATGCACAACAATTTCACTCACTTAACTTAGCTAAAACTTACTTATATTGTGGTAGCTTAGTGGTTAAGGTGTTGGACTACTGGTCAGAAGCTTATGACTGAATACCAGGTCCACCAAGCTGTCACTTATGAGCCCTTGAGCAAGGCCCTTAACCCTCAACTGCTCAGATAAAATAAGATAAAATGAGATAAAATATAAGTCACTTTACAAAATGCAGCAACTGTCATATAAAAAAGAAAGATCACTTCACTTCAGTTTGTTATAGAAAATTAATCAGCCAATGAAGTATTCAGCAGTGCTATGGCATTATCATCGTTATTATACCATGATGATAATGATAATACATTTATTTACTCTATAATCTTAATTGTTTTGTTCATGACAATGGATATATGAATTTGCTTTTGTTGCTGTCTTGTTGCTTGATGAAAGGTTTGGAACTATGTGACCCTTCACTGCGTCTCCTGGTGACCATGATTGCGGGACTTACAACAGTTGCTGGGGAACTCTTATTGCTGGGAGTAGCTGTTGGATGCCCAACATGGAGGGGGGTGATAGGAACTGGAGCAGCACCTCTTTCTCTTTTCCTCTGCTATGGGTGAGGGACTGCTGGGAAATGTTTCAAGTCGGACATTTTTGAAACTGTACAGTGCATAATGGTTAGGCTTGGGCTTAGTTAGCTTTAAAGGTGCCCTGCCACACGTATTTCATTACTTTTGTGGTAATGTCTGACGTTTACCATGGACACTGTAACTTTTTTTGTGGAAAGAATGCCTTGGTTACCTTGTTTCAAGCCATTCTAGTGTGGTATAGAAAGCCTGCAGGAAGAATCAGCTCGATTTGCGCCAGTTCTCATTAATATTCAATGAGCTATGCTGCTTGGCTCCGATTGGCTAACTGCTAGGATATGAGAGCATGACTATTCATTCACCCAGCGCAATAAATAGCCTAGGATAGAGGAACTTTGTTTACAATCACCTGGAATTGCGGCAGAATGGCTTCTTCAGGTATATTGCCATATATATATATAGGGTCATATATATATATATATATATGACCCTGAATCTGAAGAGGAGACAGAAGAACCACAACCAGCTTGTTTATCCATGGATGTATCTGGATGGTAATTTAACTATTTAAGTAAACCATCAAGCATTTTGAAACGTAATAAAATGTATTCGTGGCAATTGTCTTCTGACATTATCACTTTTAATTAGCTAGTGGCCAAATGTGTGTAGATGACAAAAAGGGTGATCCCTGCATTTTCTTCAGAGTGCTGCTGCATAAAGTTTCATTCACATGAATGGGTCTTCCGAGGTCTGTTAAATCTATATAATTAGGCTATATAATAACCGCAGTGAATGGCAACGTATTTTGTGCTTTTAATTCACGTCTTTCATATCATTCTGCGAGAGATCTGTTCAATTATTTCAATATAATTCAATTGAAGGTGAAAGTCAGCTAAGACGTTGAATCGCAAATACCCGTGGACAATACCCCTATTATTACCAATTTACAATTATCCCTTAAATAAGCAGCCGAATTTATACCAATGTATTAGCCTAATAAGTTTTGGCTCGCAAAAAACCTGACCGTTGAAGTTCAGCCATCCTTGCTGTATAGGAAACTCACTGAGCTACACGAATTCTGTGGGCGCGGTCTCAAGTGGGAGAGCTCATGAATAGTAATGAGCTCGATCATTTCTACGTCACTCTGAGCAGCTTTTCTTACTGACCTGATTTCTCCGCTTATTTCTTTTAAGTGGCTAGAACTGACAGGGGAGGTAGCAGTTCATTTTCACATTCCCAACACAACACAAACACATATGGACCTAACACATATCAAAAAATACAAGTAAAAACGGTTTTGTGTGGAAGGGCACCTTTAAATAAGGGGAGGTCCTGACTATACAGGGTCCTGACAGAGCAATTCCATAAGCACAAAAAAGTCATTAAGTATAAAGTGATGAATGCCAACTGACTACATCTGACAACCGAGAGTGATTAAACCTTATTGAGATTAAATTCCTTCAGAAACAGGAAGACATTAGCAGGTTCCATTAGCACCTGTCTGTAACAGTGAATCAGCAATTTTTTTACCACTCCAGACCTCTCTGCTAGCATTAAAGTGTAAATTGTGTTGTTTTGCCTTTTGTTTTAAACAACTTGGCAACAAACAGTTTATCTGTATGCCTGTCTTTAGTATTCCAGGTGTTTTTCCAGAGTCTCCACGGTGGTTATTGCTCTCAGAGAGAGCAGCTGACATGAACTCGTTTAGTGAACACAGTGAGCGACAAAGAGAAGATGATGGCTTCACAGGTCTGTTCACAAACACAACTCATTACCTGCCTAGTTTACAGTGAAAACGCTGAAGTTGCACAGCACTTGCTAAATAGTTGTAGATTTGTTTTCCTTTAGAATACAGCCATTTAGAAGTGTTTCAGTTTGAGTCTTCATGTTCTGTGGTGGGATTAATAAATGTATCATGTTTGACCATTTGGATTGTAAATGTGACCTGTTATGATGTTCCTGTAGAGATGGAGTCAGAGTCCCCACAGAGTGGTCGTCCTCACTTGTCCTTCCCAGAGTTACTCCAGAGTCGAAACATCTGGAAAAACATGTGTGTCCTGGGCTTTACCTCGTAAGTCAATTTATATCCATATTAAATGCCTACTTTTTTAGTTTATATGATGCCTAGACCTTCAGGACACACTTACTATTAGGTATCCCAATAAGAATAATAGAGTTATAGAAAAGAATATGTTTTATTTTAATTCTGGATATAATTTCTCTCTTTCCTTTTCCTACTGTCTCTCTCAGGTTCATCTCTCATGGCATTAGTCACTGTTACAGCTCCTTCAGGGGCGATGTCCGAGGCACTAGTCCCAGTTTCTATTGGACCTACCTACTGTCTGTCTGTGCAGGAGGTGGAGCTTGGCTGTTGCTCTGGGCAACAGTGGACCGATGTGGTCGCCGTGGGATTCTTCTACTAGCCATGACAATGACAGGGCTCGCCTCTCTCATTTTACTGGGCCTGATGGAGTGTGAGTGCAGATTTTGCTAATAAAAATTTTTGAATTAAAAATTAATGTTGAATTTTGAGATTTGAGATGACATTTAAAAGAATGGAGATGGCTTTGGGGACATTTCTAGCACGATGGCAGAGCAGTAGTACAATATGTATTATCACACAAATGGTAAATACTGTACCTGCTGAAGTATTAAATCACACACACACACACACACACACACACACACACACACACACACACACACACACACACAGTTTTCTGCTTGTGGACTTAATAGTTGACTCTTCATGATTTCTGTTTGTAGATCTGAGTGAATCAGCCATTACAGTATTCTCTGTGATGGGCCTCTTCTCATCACAGGCTGCTGCCTCCCTGTGTGTCCTCTTTACTGCTGAAATCATGCCCACCATCATTAGGTAACACTTTACACTTATTAAAATATAACTCACAGTTAGGCTGAATGGCTTTATATTCACTATATGTGATCAGTAAACAAGGCACAACGTACTGGCGTTCCAGAACCTACAAAGTAGATCATGATCTTTTAAGTTTTTGAATGGTGAAATTTGTTCCAGTAGCTTTCATGTAACATTCCATTTTTTATATGGAAACCTGTGGCCCTTTTTATGGAGCTTTTTATATGGAAAAAGCCTTTTTATTTGGCAAAATAAAAGAATGGTTATATTGAAAAATATATATATATTTATATACCAGATCAATACCGATCAGAGCAATAATCAGATCAATTAAGTTTCAGTTCTAAAATCCAGTTTGCTACAGGCACACATTGGTATTTGTATTTATTAAACTATATTATAAACCATACACATTTTCCTTGGTCTTTCTAGGGGAAGTGGGGTTGGTGCTATCCTGGCTCTTGGCTGCGTAGGTCGTCTTAGCTCTCCTCTGATGGACCTGCGCAACCACTACGGCTACTTCCTGCACCATGTAGTATACTCTTCTCTTGCCCTGCTGGCTGTTCTGTCCATTCTGCTACTTCCGGAGAGCAAACGAAAGCCCCTGCCACAGACACTGGCTGATGGTGAACAATTCAGGCGCCCGCCACTGGGCAGGAAAAGGAGGGACAATGTTCCATTGCTTGCCACACCAAATCCAGAGACCTAGCCTTCATAGTACACTTACATACACCTGTTCTCCTCAGCCACTCCCCATGACTCTCACCATGTCTGTGTGGCAGAGGATGAGAGGGGGCACTTGGGACAAGCCTTCTTAATCTACCATTCTGTAATCATTCCTAAAGCATAAATGGAACTACAGCATGCAGAGCCATACAGGCTCCTGCTGAAGTGCGAGGGGTGAGAAACTCAATGGTATAGGGAGCCAGCCGCGCTCTGTAGTACCCCAGAGCTCAACTACGGCTATTGCAGTGAGTGCCAACTTCATATACCATGCAGCAGGTGGTAACCCTAAAAAGTAACACACTGGACAGTCACCTTCACAGACATAATACAAGTGTGTATTGCCCATATCGCACTGAGTGACTCTCAATTACATCAACCCACACAGGCAAGGGCTCAAAATACTACAGTTTTGTAAATACCTAAAATATACTCTGTTTAAACTGAAATAGAATATGAAGGTTTGGGAGGAAATAGAAATGTGCTCCTGCTGGCCGATCAGCACAATAGAACAACTTTATTGCAAGTTCTTCTGTTATTTATAAACGGGTAGTTTATAATGGCGTTACGGTATTGATTATTCTGATTTGCGTATGCTGGACTGGGGCATGCCGACAGAGAAGGAGTATTTATGTTACATAGGTTTACTCCTGTAGCATTCTTAAAGACATTTTGGTGTTGGAAGAGGAACAGGACTGAATCTTGCCACCCTGTATTAATGAGTGTGCAGGGAAGAAAAGCACTAGAATTTCCATTTGGTCATCCACTGAGTGCAAGCATGGAAGATGGGCCAAAGAAACCGAAGGAATGATTAATGCAGCTTTGTTTTAGTATCACCTCTGTCAGTTTTTTTTTTTTGGTTTGTTTAAAAAAAAAAACGCACTTAATTTTCTGTTGGTAGTAATTAACGATTATTATAATAATTGCTAAAACAATATTACTTGAAAGTAGAAATAAAACTTCACTTGACTGATTGCTTAAGATTATTTACCTAGTAATAAAATGTGCTGTAATTATGTTGATAAATCTTTAACCTAATTTAATTGAAAATAAAATGTTAAAAATGAAATTGGGCTCTGTATTTATATGAATGTGATGTAATGTGGTCTGTGATGGACTGATGTGTATTAGCGCACAGTCATGCCATGACCGTGACCAGGATAAAGTGAATACTGCAAATGAAAGAAATATACCTTAGTATTGTATTCACATCTCCTACAACTGTTTCAGTTTATTTACCTCCCTTGGAACACACATTTGATCCTTAGCACATGTTAGTCTTTAGGACAATGGAATACTCTATAAAACAGCTGAAGTAGTTGCTGGGCTCCAATATGCTATGTGGCATTAGTAAGATTATTCAAACCCTTTGGCACATAGCTGGACACCCTTTTTCCTATCAGGCATTTGTGATCTATTTTGAAATGCCATAAGACATCAAGCATATGCCTTTTTATAAGCTACACTGCTTTCTATAATAAATGTATTGTGTTTGTGTATAAAAATGTAATCTGCCAAAGGCACTTTGAAGGAATAACTTTACACATCCAAGGATTTTCTTTTGTTTTGTTTATTGTTACTATTTCACTCCAATATAAAAGCCTGCTATAAATGCTTCTGGCTTTATAAACAATGGCATTGTGCTCTTTTGACAAGGATGGTGATTCATCCTATTACAATTTCAGGCAGCCACGATAACTCTCATGTGGTGCGGTCAGTCGTTCAGTCGACTCTGTTGTGGCTAAGTTTGTCTCGCTATTTTTGTCTGAGAATTGTTTAGCCAATTTCTTGGAAAGGTTGCCTCCCAATACGGCAAAAAATAGACATACAGGTAGATTTGTATGTCAAAATCGAAATATTTTTATTTACCAAATGAATACAAGCATGGAAGATGGGCTAAAGATACCAAAAAGAAATAAATAATGCAGCCTTGTCTTAGAATCACTTCTTTGTCAGTTTAATTCTCTATTGGTAGTAACAAAATAAATAAATAAATAAATAATAATAATAATAATAGCTAAAAATTAATTTGCTAAAATAGTAACAAGACTAATAATGATTGATTGTTGTAAGATTATTACCAAATTAATAACGTGGTATAATCATGTTAAATCTTTAACCAAATTTAATTTTAAATAAAATGTTAAAAATGAATTTGGGCTCTGTATTTATATGTTTATAATGTCCTATGACCTATAACCAGGATAAAGCAAACTCTTGAAATAAAAGAGCGAATGAAAGAAATATTCCATATGCCATCTCTGTTTAAAGCATCACAGCAGTGTTTATTAAGAATGTTAGTGTTTAGGACAATGGAATTATCTATTGGTAGTAATAAGACAATTAATGATAATTAGTATAATATAATATATGTAATAATTAGAATTATAATATCATGTGGTGCGGTCAGTCATCCAATCGGCTCTGTTGTCTCACTATTTCTGCCTGAGCATCATTTACGCAGTTTCTTTAAAAAGCCTCATTATACAAACAAATTTACACATATATAGATTTGCATGTAAAAATCTAAATATTTATATTTGAGCAAATATTCTGATATATTTATATAATATAAACAGAATAACATGAGCATATAAACAATAGAAAGATATCACATATTGTATTATTATTATTATTATTATTATTATTATTATTATTATTATTATTATTATTATTATTCAGATATTAGGTAATAAAGTGAGTTTGTGTTGTTTGAGTGTTTCTTCATGCAGAAAAGTGATACACCATAGAACAATGAATAGATGTGGCATTTGCCATTTTTGACCCCTTGAGACAGCAATTAAAAGACCAGCAACACATCGCTTTATTGAAGATAAGGTTTATTTGGTTTATTTTCACTATTGTAGTGACAGAGAACAGTGTTAGGCTCATGGCTGGTCTGTCTCTGGTTGGCTGACTGTTCTGAATGCAAGAGGGTACAGAACAAAGCATTTTGGTGTGACAAAGACAGCAGAAAGATTCAGATCTTAGAGAACAGGGAAATGCCTTCAACAAAGGGGAGAATTGTAGCAATTAACAGATATGAGACTACACAAGTTAGATAACAAGAGACACTGGTGAAAACTAAGCTTTTCAGGCAAAATAGTCATCAGAACTAATACAAAGCCAATTCACTAAGTAGGCCTGGTAAAGACACTTATTTGTTTATTTCTTCTGCTTCGCAGTGGCTTTATCTAGGTGGACTTTAAACTATGAACTCGCAATCCTTGTTCTTGTGAGATAGTAGAAACATACGGTTAGGATTACAGACCCTTGCTATTTTCTTATTCTTACTCGCTGCACACACAAAAAACAACAACAAATAACCACTGACATCTTGTGGTTTTGTGGTTTTTATTGAGGGTGTACACTAGCAATAAGTGATTAGCAGGAAATTGTCATGTTCTTTAAATAAGTAAGCGTATAACATGTTTTTGACGTACAATACAGTCAGACTTTCATGTCATTTTCACCTTTAAATTTAGGGGAAGTGTGGATTATGTCAAGTTTAGGCTTCTTCTGCCAAAGAAGAATTAAATTATTGCCTTTTGTTACAAGCAAAACACCCCTTGCATCCCTTGTGCACTCCTTCATTCTTGTTAATCAAGTACGTCAAGAGTGGAATTGATTAAGTGCTTCTTCTGGTTAGGTATTTCCCAGTTCAATTGGAATGATTCATTAAAGTTGCATCATATTTCTTTCACAGGCAAAGGAAGTCTAGAATACTTCCCTGTAAACTAAGGAGGGTGTTAAGGAGAGTAGATTTAATACTCATCACTTACACTTGCACTATTAAGTGGACTGACCTCTGCCTTGTTGTTGTTATCACTTGGTAAAGCATGTAGGGTTTCTATTGCTCTCACTTATAAAGGCATGTATGTTTACTTCACACTTCAGCCTATTAGATGTTTCGTTCCAAAAATAAACACATCCTCATTCTTCAGAACTGTGTTTGGTGGCTACTATTATTCATTTAAATGTAATATATTTATGCCACCAAAGGTCAGATATTTGACAAGTGTCACCTGTCACGAAAAAAAGAAACAGACAATTGACTTTGAAAACAATTTCAAACAGTGACATGACCAAATACCTGGTAATACAAGAAGGGCATCCGAATCCACGTCATCACTCCAGCAACTTTGAGAAGGGAAGTTAGTACTATAAGACATCACATTTTGTTTTTTATTTATTATTAAAAAAAAGTCATGAGATGCAACCCCCCAAAACACACACACACACACACACACACACACACACACACACACACACACACACACACACACACACACACACACACACACACACACACACACACACACACACACAATAACATCATCATTTAATAATAATGCCAGTAAGCATGCATTCTAGAAAATTTAATATTGCTGGAATTATGTGACCATATAAATGATAAAGAATTGGGAATTTGATACCATTTGAATTCTTTTCCATTAGCTATAAATGGCTTTGAATTCAGCTTCACTAATATGGGTGTAAAACCTGTGCTACTCAATCAAACACTGTCATCCATCAGGAATGTTATGGGGTTAAATGCCTATTCAAGGACAAAGGCATGAAGATAACAAAGCACCAATGAGATGAGGAATAAGCTCAACAGCTGTTGATGGCTCGAGGCCTGCTAACTGCTGCTAACTATGACAGATATCTAAAGCCATTTGAAACATGCAACAGTGATTTTTTTTCCTGTTTAAGGCATATTACTTGTTCAGAGGATGAGTCACTGTCTAAATACATTTCAGTTGTCACATGAGAGAAGTGGCAGTATTTTGCTTGTAATAATATCAATTTTGTTCCTGTTCGCTTAAATAATATGTGCAAGAAATCTGAGTTATTTTAAAGGTCTTATCTATAAGCATAGGAAGACATGGCATGAAGCGTGTGACATTGTGTCTTCAGTGTGGAGTAATTCTTTTGTTTCAAATGTATAAAAATTCACAGAATTTGAAAACCTCAATTTACAAAACCAGATCTTACCTACAGTATGGCTGATTTGTTTGCTCCTGTCAATAGCGTAGCAAAATAAGTGGCATGGCTTCAGTGTATCACTGCCTGAAAATAAACAAATACAAATGTTGGATAGAAGGATAGCAATCTTCAACAAAACCATGATAAAACCATGATTTTGCTCATGTGCAAAATATAGAAGAAAGTATAATATATACACTGATCTCTGTGTATTCATATTATCCTTTGGTTTCCATTGCGGGTTGGTTGTTGGCACAAACTTGACCACCTTCTCCCCTCTCTTCATGCACCATGACTAGTGTAATGTGGAAAAGTCACTGTACCCCACCCACATGCAGTTTAATCAAACAAAATAGCACTCCTACCTAACAATGACACCACCAGATACCATATTTAGAGAGAGCTTGCTTTATAAAAGAGGGAAACGATGGCCTGGACATCGAAGATTTCTGAACTACAATCATCTAGAGGTAAACGTACCTTTTAGAAGAAGGTAGAAAGCCAATGCAACATAGAAAGCCAATGCAACATATTTTCATCATATTATATTGTGGTGGTAAAAACAACCTAATTGTGCCTAATTTCAAAATCTTACAAATCTAACAGTGCCTTATTCTGCATTATACTGAATTATTTTCAGTGGTTTCCAGAGCGGCGACAACATCCATTTTTGCTAAGAGGGTGGACAACTGAGGTAAGCACAAATTATCTGTATGCTTGCGGTTTGTAGTTATTGTTTAGTGCTTTACATAGGTACAAATGATACTTTGATACTGATACACTATAAACTAAAGAATGCACCTCTGATCAATAGGCTAAAAGATGTCAGATGCTCAGATGGCGGAGTTTGGGGCTGCAGCCCCGTACCTGAGAAAGTCAGATATAGAGCGTCTTGAGGCCCAAACTCGACCCTTTGACATGAAAAGGGCGTGTTTTGTTCCTGATCCAGAAGAAGAATTTGTTAAAGCAACAATTATCAGTCGTGATGGAGACAGAGTTACTTGTGACACTGAGAAAGGAAAGGTGAGAATTTATTGAGAGCCATTGTGTTCTTCTAAAACAAACAAACAAACAAACAAATTAAAAAAAAACAATGAAATGGAAAAAAATATTCTTTTTCCTGCAGACAGTGACTGTGAAGGAGTGTGATATTCACCCTCAGAACCCACCAAAGTTCGATAAAATCGAAGACATGGCTATGTTCACCTTCCTGCATGAACCTGCTGTGCTGTTTAACCTCAAAGAGCGTTACGCAGCCTGGATGATCTACGTGAGTAAAAAAGGATGAGACTTGATAGAATACGATAATAATAAAGATGTCATGCTATTTCCATCCTTACATTTCTCTACAGACCTACTCAGGACTCTTCTGTGTAACTGTCAACCCCTACAAGTGGCTGCCAGTGTACAACCAGGAAGTTGTTGTTGCCTACAGAGGCAAGAAGAGGAGTGAAGCTCCTCCTCACATCTTCTCCATTTCTGATAACGCCTACCAGTACATGTTGGCAGGTAATCATGGACTATTAAAGCAAGTACAATCTTCAAAAGAAAATACATTTTGGTTAGGAAAATTCCCAATCCTTGAACCACCCCCCCCTTTATTGACTTGTATTGTAAACAACTCAATGTATTTGATGAGCTCAGATTTACTTTTATCTCTTTCAGACAGGGAAAACCAGTCTATCCTTATCACGTAAGTCTGCCTCATATTAAGAAACTGTGATATAAAATATAAAACTATTTAAAAATCAAGATTAATGTGATTTAATCATCTGTCGATGAACATTATATTCATATCATATTTATTTTTAATAATAAACCGATCTTTTCATAGTGGAGAATCTGGTGCCGGGAAGACTGTGAACACCAAGAGAGTCATCCAGTACTTTGCCAGCATCGCAGCTGGTGGTTTTAAGAGGGATCCCAATGACAAGAGGGTGAACTTGCCATTCTGTCATTTAAACCAATAGGATAGATTTCACATATGTTTGTGAACAATATCACCTTCCGATATCTCACCTTCAGAAATCTTTGAATGATTCTTAATGGGATGATTGAAGCAATATTCGTTAATGATTATAAAAGTTAGTTGTGGTCCACTAATTTAATTAATCAAACAATGTTCTAAGAATGCTAATATTTAGTGTAACCAACCTGGGACTTTTCACTGTGTAACATAGCTAACGATAAATGTATCATGACTTCAACTTACAATATGAAATGGTGTGATTAGCTATGAAACTCTGCATGTGGCTTCATGTCTACACAGACATATAGCACTCAAACTTGTATAGTAATGCTTATGTATGCAAATGCTTGAAGGAATGGATGGATCTGATAAACACTTCAGCCTAAAACCTTGATCAAATCCTTGTTCCTCTGTCACTATTCAAAAATGTCCAAAACATGGGAAATAATATGAAGTGACATTTTAAAATAGATAAACTTACATTTTAAAATACATAACTTATTTTTCATGCAGGAACTAAAACAAACTATTTCATGTTAATAGGGTACACTGGAAGATCAAATCATCCAATGTAACCCTGCGCTGGAGGCTTTTGGAAATGCCAAGACCATCAGAAATGACAACTCATCCAGATTTGTAAGTTTAATAGTTGCTTATAAAGATTATTTTTGTGTCTAACTTCAGAAGAAAAATGGATAAAACACTGTTTACCTTTTTAAATAGGGCAAGTTTATCCGGATCCACTTTGGTGCCACTGGAAAACTGGCTTCTGCTGATATTGAGACATGTAAGACAAATTTTTAATAAAAAAGTATATAAAAATAATCAAACTGTTTTTTTTTTAATATAGGCATAATTATATGGTCACTGTTTCACTTGTTATTCTGGGCGATACAGATCTTCTAGAGAAATCCCGTGTGACTTTCCAGCTCAAAGCTGAGAGAGACTACCATATCTTCTATCAGATCTTGTCTCAGAAGAAACCTGAGCTGCTAGGTCAGCATGAAATATCAATAGTAATAATGAACATATATGTACATATATATGCAAAATTGTGACAAAAATATCTTTCTCTGTGTCCTGGGTCACAGAAATGCTGCTGATTACTGCTAACCCATACGACTATGCCTTCATCTCCCAAGGAGAGACCCAAGTAGCCTCTATTAATGATTCTGATGAGCTGATGGCTACTGATGTACGTGAGAAGACTTTTAACAGTACAGTCTATTACTGAAGAACAGGTAGCTGCTGTAATTTGCCTCATATTTAAGACACTATAAATCTTATACTTCTAGGAAGCTTTTGATGTGCTGGGATTTACCCAAGAGGAAAAGAACAGCATCTATAAGCTGATTGGTGCCATCATGCACCATGGCAACATGAAGTTTAAGCAGAAGCAGAGAGAGGAACAGGCCGAGGCTGATGGTACTGAAGGTCAGTAAAAGCATGACTTTTTATCAACTGTATATACTTAGACAAAGACACTTTAATAAATAAGCAAAGGTGTTTTCTATTTTCATATTAAAAGTTTGTCTGCTACTGGGATTAGACTATGTGTTGTAGATTAGATATCTGAAATGATCTGTCACTTAATCATTTAATTTTTGATTTGTCCTGATTTATCTCATAAAACTAGATGCTGACAAAGCTGCTTACCTAATGGGCCTGAACTCCGCTGATCTCATCAAGGCTCTGTGTCACCCCAGAGTCAAAGTAGGAAATGAGTGGGTTACTAGGGGACAGAATGTCCAGCAGGTTAGTAATGAATGACACCAGTCAGGATTCATATCGTCGCTGTCGGGCGGAAACCTCGTATGTCCAAATTTTGTCAATTTCATATTTTTTCACATATCAATGCTATTGATCAGTCCCCATGTGGGTCTGTTATTTTTACAAGTTATTAACCAATCTAAAGGCTTGAAAATAGCTTAAGCACAAATCTCTTAACTCCATTGGACACTTCAACTGTCCACCTCTTCTTCAGTCCGTGAGTGAGCTTCACGGCATATCCTCAAGATTAAGAGTCGCAACGAATCAACACGTCTTCCGAGGTAAATGTCTTCAAAACACTGGGCTAAAAGAAAAAAAAACCTTGACCTTCGCTAGATCTGGTGCTCGTCTGGGGACAGGAATTTAGCGCAAGACTATCCACTGCAATGTGGACTAAACCCTGTGCATTGCAGATAAGATATGACGTTTTTTTTTAATTTCCTGAAAAATAATGGTTTTTGAGATACGAGGATTCCGCCCAACAACAACGATACTGTATATAGGATACAATCCATAAGAAATCATCAAAATAATATTTCTCTAAAGAATTAATACATATCCTGTACTACAGGTGTACTATGCTGTTGGTGCGCTGTCAAAGGCAGTGTATGAGAAGATGTTCCTTTGGATGGTTGTGAGAATTAACCAATCTCTGGACACAAAGCAGCCTCGACAGTACTTCATTGGTGTGCTGGATATCGCTGGCTTTGAGATTTTTGATGTATGTTTTCTTGTACAAATTTCTTGCACTCATTCAAATTTATACTAAGAAAAATTTCTATCAGGATTTATGAGAACTGTATCATTATTAATTACTGAATGTGTTCCTTAACAGTTCAACACCTTTGAGCAGCTGTGCATCAACTTTACTAATGAGAAGTTGCAGCAGTTTTTCAATCACCACATGTTTGTGCTGGAGCAAGAAGAATACAAGAAAGAGGGTATTGAGTGGACATTCATTGACTTTGGCATGGACTTGCAGGCTTGTATTGATCTCATTGAAAAGGTGAGACTTGATTTAAGCTATCAACTTGATTTTGCAAATTTTTGATTGAAAATTAGATAAATTCATGCTTGTTCATTCTTGCTTCTGTAGCCCATGGGTATCATGTCCATCCTTGAAGAGGAGTGCATGTTCCCCAAAGCCAGTGATGCCACATTCAAAGCTAAGCTTTATGACAATCACTTGGGCAAATCTGCTAATTTCCAGAAGCCCAGGATTGTAAAAGGAAAACCAGAGGCTCACTTTGCCCTGGTTCACTATGCTGGTACTGTGGACTACAACATTAACAACTGGCTGGTGAAGAACAAGGATCCACTCAATGAAACTGTTGTGGGGCTATACCAGAAGTCAACCATGAAATTGCTTTCTCACCTTTTTGCAAATTATGCTAGCGCTGATTCAGGTACGATGACTCAGATAGCTAAAGCATGTCTAACCGTGTCTTATGTGCTTTGTTCCAATCATTGTGCATTTTATTTGAATGGCAGTGGCAGAAGCTAGTGCAGGTGGAGGAAAAACAAAGGAAAAGAAGAAAAAGGGTTCTACTTTCCAGACTGTGTCTGCCCTCCACAGGGTGAGATATGTTCTATAAATCTCTAAACTATAGAAATCTAAACACTTTAAAAAAAAAGTGTGGCTCATGAATGATTTACAGTATGAACATAAAAACCAGATAGTTAAAGTTGGTCAAGGTTTTTATATACTTTATATACAGTTTGAGTTGTGTGAATTCTTACAACTTATACAACAGGTGTTAGACCATGTTGGCTGTACTCATTCCATCTTTAGGAGAATTTAAACAAACTGATGACAAACCTGAGATCAACTCACCCTCATTTTGTGCGCTGCATCATCCCCAATGAGACAAAGACTCCTGGGGCCATGGAGAATCCTCTTGTGATGCACCAGCTGCGCTGTAACGGTGTGCTGGAGGGCATCAGGATCTGCAGGAAGGGCTTCCCTAACAGGATCCTGTATGGTGACTTCAAACAGAGGTAACATGATATAGCATAAAGAAATTACTATCAAGTTGTATTCCTTACTTGTTGAAATTCTGAATGGTTGCACAGAGGATATACATTTTTCTCATACATTATCTTCTCTGAAAGCCCAATTGTTTAGTCACTGATGAAATTCGGATTTGAGAACAAAAGATGCATGTGAAGAAAAAATAGATCAGAATTATAAAAAAATTATAAGATGGTACCTTTTGTTTGAGCTTACCCATTTTGATAACATTGGAACATGTTGATCAGGTGTGTTCTCTATGATTGTTAAAACAATTAATAGCTTTGAATAGATTCTACTTTTTGACTGATCACTGTTTCATCTGTGATGTATGTGTTGGGAAAATGGATAAATCAAAATGAAGAAGCAATGGCTATGAAGAAAAAACAAGCCATTTTGAAGGTGATAAAAGAGAGAAAATCAGATGTATTGTAGAAGCATTAGACATAATAGTTGGGAAGTCTACAGTAACAATCTGACTACCATTTTAAAGAGAAATTCATCCAATCTCTTTGGGAAAAACTTCTTCATGCAGTAAAAAAAATAACCAAAATATATGGCCAACACTACAAAGAAATGTATTCTTATTAATGTTTAATATAACCAGATCTTAACCCAGTTAGCATGCATTTTACCTCCTGAAGAGGAGACTGAACGGAGAAAGCAATCAAAACAAACATCTGAAAGAGGTTGCTATACAAGTCATGTTGCAGTTATCACAAGAAGGGGATATGCAACTAATTAAGTGTTACTTACTTTAAGACAATCTGTTTCTATACTTTTGCTCAAATACAATGGTCTGACAGTTTTTTTAACCGATCTAGATGTACAGTAAATGAACTGATCTGCAGATCTTTCAAATACATCTTTTGATCTCAGACCCAAATGTCATCAATGTATAGTCAAAACAATAGAATTGGTTAAGCCTTCCGATACATATGGAGAGGACTAAACAACTCAGCATATAAATACTTTCTAAGAGAATAAAGCTGCACATTGGTAGAATACAAAATTGCCTGTGTGCTATATTACCTTTCAACTATGTTTAAGACTCACGGCATATAACAGACTGTGACCTATTAAACCAGCATCAATGTGTTCATTTATACACACTTCGAAAGCTCTTTTTTATGTCTCTCTGTGTCAGCCCAATGCCGTAAATTTAAATGTAGAAGTTAAAACCAGTCTATTTATAGCTTGGGACATGAATACATGTGGAAATATCAAGTAAAATCAATTAATTTTCCCAATAATATTATTACGAATTTTGCTTTAAATAGTTTATATGGTATTCTTTAATAAATCTTTTGAATTATTGATATATATGAGATATATATAACAATTTATTTGCAGATACCGTATTTTGAATCCTGCTGCAATTCCTGAGGGGCAATTTATTGACAGTAGGAAGGGAGCTGAGAAATTGTTGGGTTCACTGGACATTGACCATAATCAGTACAAGTTTGGACACACTAAGGTTCAGTTCAACAAACCATATTAATTATACAATGCTACTAGAAAGTTAAAGTAATTTTAAGGTAAATAAAACTGGGTATGCATATTAAGATATTCTATGCTGTTATTCAAGGTGTTCTTCAAAGCTGGTCTACTGGGTCTCCTTGAAGAGATGAGAGATGATCGTCTTGCCCTAATCATCACTCGTTTTCAGGCTTGTGCTCGGGGCCTTCTCTCAAGAGTTGAGTTCCAGAAGATGGTTGAACGCAGGTAAGACTCTATACTGTAGTATACTGTAAGTATTTTCCATAGACTATGTTAACATTTAGTGAATTGCAGGGATGCCTTGCTTGTGATCCAGTGGAATGTCCGTGCTTTTATGGGTGTCAAGAATTGGCCCTGGATGAAACTTTATTTCAAGATTAAACCACTGTTAAGGTCTGCTGAAGCAGAAAAAGAGATGGCTAACATGAAGGAAGAATTTCTAAAGCTAAAAGAGGCTTATGCTAAATCTGAAGCCCGCAGAAAGGAGCTTGAGGAGAAAATGGTCTCACTTCTCCAAGAGAAAAACGACCTGCAACTGCAAGTCCAGGCTGTGAGTTTATGGTTTGAAAATGAAATTGTCTTCTCGAAGAGGCCAGAAGTCAGCATTTTACATTAATTCGTGTCTTTTTATTTTTATTTTTCAAAACAGGAGCAAGACAATCTTTGTGATGCTGAGGAGCGATGTGAAGGTCTGATTAAGAACAAGATCCAACTTGAAGCAAAATGCAAAGAGCTGACTGAAAGACTGGAAGATGAAGAGGAAATGAATGCTGAGCTGACAGCTAAGAAGAGAAAGCTAGAAGATGAATGCTCTGAGCTCAAGAAAGACATTGATGATCTGGAACTTACTCTGGCCAAAGTGGAGAAGGAGAAGCATGCCACTGAGAATAAGGTTTAACCTTACTATAATTACATTTATAACAATTTAGACTAATGTCTTTAGAAGACATCCAACAAAGAGTTTTCTTTAATAGGTTAAAAACCTGACTGAGGAAATGGCGGCTCTGGATGAAATCATCGCCAAGCTGACCAAGGAGAAAAAAGCTCTCCAGGAAGCTCATCAGCAAACACTGGATGATCTGCAGAGTGAGGAGGACAAAGTCAACACTCTGACCAAAGCTAAAGCTAAACTGGAGCAGCAAGTTGATGATGTCAGTACTTATTACACAGTTATTGGTATCACTTACACGAAATGAGATTTAATAACAAAACTGAATATTATTTGTTTCAGCTTGAGGGCTCACTGGAGCAGGAAAAGAAGCTACGCATGGACCTTGAGAGAGCTAAGAGAAAACTTGAAGGTGATTTAAAATTGACTCAGGAGAATATTATGGACCTGGAAAATGATAAGCAACAGCTGGAAGAGAGGCTGAAAAAGTAAGTTGTTAACAATAACAATGGAATAATAATACAACAACACCAACTACTACTAAACATCTATGCCTGTATGTTTATCAAAACCAACAGAAAAGATTTTGAGATCAGCCAGCTCAACAGCAAAATCGAGGATGAGCAAGCAATGGCATCCCAACTTCAAAAGAAACTTAAGGAGTTGCAGGTAAACTGACACCTTAATGAGATTAAAGAGTTTTTTTATTCTACCCGGTGTGCTTACCATTAAATCTTATACTATAGGCTCGTATTGAAGAGCTTGAAGAAGAGTTGGAGGCTGAGAGAGCTGCTCGTGCCAAGGTTGAGAAGCAAAGGGCAGATCTGGCTCGAGAACTGGAGGAGATCAGTGAGAGGCTGGAGGAGGCTGGTGGTGCCACTTCTGCCCAGATTGAAATGAACAAGAAGAGAGAGGCTGAGTTCCAGAAACTGCGCAGAGACCTTGAAGAGGCCACCCTGCATCATGAAGCCACTGCTGCAACTTTAAGAAAGAAACATGCTGACAGTGTTGCAGACCTGGGAGAGCAGATTGATAACCTTCAGAGAGTGAAGCAGAAGCTTGAGAAGGAGAAGAGTGAACTGAGACTGGAGCTGGATGATGTGGTCTCCAACATGGAGCACATTGTTAAATCCAAGGTAACAACCAATAAAAATGTACTGTGTATTTTTTTATTCTTTAATAGGAGCAAAATGATCAAAATGTGTTTAATTGAAAGTTTTGTTTTCTATTTCTTTCTGTACAAATGACTTTCTTTTTATTTAGGCAAACCTTGAAAAATTGTGCCGAACTCTCGAGGACCAGATGTCTGAGTATAGGAGTAAATTTGAGGAAGGCCAGCGCAGCATCAATGACTTCAGCATGCAAAAAGCTAAATTGCAAACTGAGAATGGTAAGAAATAGGCTAAGGCTTGAGGGTATTTCCTTTAAACACATGTAACTGAAACCAATGTATCCAATGTAATAAAGGTGAACTCACAAGACAACTGGAAGAGAAAGATTCCTTGGTTTCTCAGCTGACCAGAAGCAAGCAGTCCTATACTCAACAGATTGAGGATCTTAAAAGACAACTTGAAGAGGAAGTGAAGGTATTTCTACAACTGGTGCTTCAAAACCTTTCACAGAGTATAATATTAAATAAATACAAACAATTAAAACACTTTTCCAGGCCAAGAATGCCCTGGCTCATGCAGTGCAGTCGGCTCGTCATGATTCTGACCTGCTCAGAGAGCAGTATGAAGAGGAGCAGGAGGCTAAGGCTGAGCTACAGCGCAGTCTCTCCAAAGCAAACTCTGAGGTAGCTCAGTGGAGAACCAAGTATGAAACTGATGCCATCCAGAGAACAGAAGAGCTGGAGGATGCAAAGTAAGAACCTACTGACTCTGCGGATTCCACTTTAACAATGTATCAATATGACAAAGATGACATTTATTGTCAACAGAAAGCCCACACTGAAATGCCAGAAACATACCCTTCTCTTTTTCAGGAAGAAACTTGCACAGCGTCTGCAAGATGCAGAAGAAGCTGTGGAAGCTGTAAATGCCAAATGTTCCTCTCTGGAGAAGACTAAACACAGACTGCAGAATGAGATTGAAGATCTTATGGTCGATGTAGAACGGTCAAATGCTGCTGCTGCTGCTCTGGACAAGAAGCAAAGGAACTTTGACAAGGTTATTAATCATTTCAGTGCAATGTTGGCAGTAATGTCCTATGTTCAAAGTTTCTAAATATGATTTTGTTGCCATCCACCAGGTCCTGGCAGAGTGGAAGCAGAAATATGAAGAGTCACAGTCTGAGCTGGAGAGCTCCCAAAAAGAGGCCAGATCTCTAAGCACTGAACTCTTCAAACTGAAGAACTCATATGAGGAGTCCCTTGATCATCTGGAGACCATGAAGAGGGAGAACAAAAACCTACAAGGTAACCCATTTGCTTAAGAGGTCTAAAACATTTAAGTTGTATTTAACATAAATTAGCAAAAATATTCATTCTTCATGAACAGAGGAAATTTCTGACCTCACTGAGCAAATTGGTGAAAGTGGCAAGAGCATCCACGAACTGGAGAAAATCCGTAAACAGCTGGAGCAGGAAAAGGCAGAAATTCAGACGGCTCTTGAGGAAGCTGAGGTACATTATTTTCATTGATTAAATTATTTGTATATCAAACATAGATACATCAAATACATAAGATCATAATCACATTCAAATGAAAAAATCGATTTTATCTTTGATCTATCAGGCATCCCTTGAGCACGAAGAAGGAAAGATCTTGAGAGCTCAACTAGAGTTCAACCAGGTAAAGGCTGACATTGAGCGGAAACTGGCTGAAAAGGATGAGGAAATGGAGCAGGCCAAGCGGAACCACCAAAGAGTGGTGGACACCCTGCAAAGCTCTCTAGAGTCTGAGACTCGGAGCAGAAATGAAGCCCTCAGAATTAAGAAGAAGATGGAAGGAGACTTAAATGAAATGGAGATCCAGCTGAACCAGGCTAATAGGCAGGCTTCAGAATCCCAGAAGCAACTCAAGAGTCTCCATGGACATATGAAGGTACATTTTGAACCAATGTAATTAGCAGAAAGAACTATCAAATTAATGTTTGTTTCTAATAAGCTATGTATTCTATAATTATCCCATAATTTTATTTTTTGCCTTGTAGGATATGCAGTTGCAGCTGGACGATGCTCTCCGTGCAAATGATGATCTCAAAGAGAACATTGCTATTGTGGAGAGACGCAACAATCTACTCCAGGCTGAACTGGATGAACTGAGATCCCTTGTAGAGCAGACAGAGAGAGGCCGCAAACTGGCTGAACAAGAACTGCTGGATGTCAGTGAGAGGGTTCAGCTACTGCACTCTCAGGTAGTATACTGATTTCTTTTTTTAATTACAGGGCAGATACAGTTGAATATGAATTATAAAATCTCTGAGGATTTAACTATAACTCCATGCATTTTTAGAACACTAGCTTGCTGAACCAGAAGAAGAAACTAGAGGGAGACACTTCCCAGCTTCAGACTGAGGTAGAGGAGGCTGTCCAAGAGTGCAGGAATGCTGAGGAAAAAGCCAAAAAAGCCATCACTGATGCTGCCATGATGGCAGAAGAGCTAAAGAAGGAGCAGGATACCAGTGCTCACCTGGAGCGCATGAAGAAGAACATGGAGCAGACCATTAAAGATCTCCAGCACCGTCTAGATGAAGCTGAGCAAATCGCCATGAAAGGTGGCAAGAAGCAGGTCCAGAAACTGGAAGCTAGGGTATGTTCATTACGTTTTTTTTATTAAGAATTGTTATTCATGGAAATACCATACTTGAATCTCTAGAAAATACTTGCCATTTTTTTACTAGGTAAGGGAGCTGGAAAACGAGGTGGAGTTGGAACAGAGAAAAGCCAGTGAATCTATAAAAGGAATCCGTAAATACGAAAGAAGGATCAAGGAGCTTACCTACCAGGTTATTTATCTTTACAGTGTATAATTTTTCATGTTCAAAGTATATAAAAAAAAAATTGGGTATAAAGTACTAAAAATAAAATTGTATTTGCAGACTGAAGAAGACCGCAAGAATATGGCTCGTTTACAAGACCTGGTAGACAAACTGCAGCTGAAAGTCAAGTCCTACAAGAGAACTTCTGAGGAAGCTGTAAGTGCACCCAGAAAAATAAATAAATTATAATGCATTCAATTAATATGCATTTGTAATTCAATTTGCATTTGCAATTTTGTGCATATTCATTTTAGGAGGAGCAGGCCAATGTCCACCTTGGCAAGTTCCGCAAGCTACAGCATGAGCTGGATGAGGCAGAGGAAAGGGCTGATATTGCAGAGTCTCAGGTCAACAAGCTAAGAGCCAAGAGCCGTGACATAAGCTCCAAAGTAAGCTCCTTAATAATCTAAATGGTAAAGAGTGAGAAATCCAATACAATGATGTTGTGCTTGATTTATACATATTGTACACATTCAATAAGGTTGCAACAAATTTGGTTTTGTTGTATGTCCTTTGAGATAAACCATTATAAATATTATAAATTATAAAATACCATAAAATAGACTTTCCAATAATTAACTAGACTAAATCATTTATTAAATCAATGAGTTACTACCGTACAAAACAATAACTTTAAACATCAATGGAATAGCTTATAATCTCAATGTTAAAAAATAGGAGCAAACTCACTTTGTAACTCTGCTCTTGTCTTTATTTTCTCTTCCAGAAAGGCCATGATGAAGAGTGAAGAAATCACTTGAACCTCTATTGAAAGCTTGTACAATGTGTAGACACTGAATCCTATAGTTGAATAGAATAAAAATCAGCAATGAAACATTTGGCTGCATTTTTTTCCTGTAATAATTCCTGTAAAAATGCTACAATAATAACTAACACAAATAAAATGAGAGTAAAGAATTGTGTGTAGACCAGTGCATCATAAAACCAGGCATATATTTGAATATGGCATTTAATTTAAATTCCAAATGCAGAACACTGACCAATGCACTAAAATAGTGAAGTACCACATTAAATATAATTTATAATATTGTGTTATCAAATATTTTTTCTATTTTGAAAAAATTAAATAAATAAATGTAATAAACACAACACTATAAGTACAGAACAATTCAATTAAATTTGTTTAGCACATTTAACAAGGTATATTGTCCCAAAACAGTTTTAAAGGAATAGAATCATTCAAAAAAAATTATTGATAATATTCATATTTACTATATATGTTTTTAATTCATGTTTACATAATTGGAGATTATCCAGTTTAACATAATATTAAGAAATTACTAAGTAGAAATCAAGAAGCATAGAAATGGACTTCAAATGGCACTGATACAGCCAACTGCTGCTTATTCTTCTATAAAGGTGAAGACAAAGGTTGTTATAGTTCTTGATGGTGCTATAGACTCCTAGTGCAACATTATAAGTGTGAATATGACATTTTAAAAGATGAATTTTAGGAATCAAACACTAGAAAGATTTCATCGATTGTAGTTAGAAATACATCAGTGAGGTTTAGAAATAAATTGAAATACAAATGTTGGAAATATATATACATATATATGTATATATATTTCCAACATTTGTAGAACTGATCTTTGTCTGACAACAATTTATTCATTGTAGGCAAATATGGTGATACTGTATGAGCAAATAGAGCACAACTGTCTTTATTGGCTACCAAATATCTTCAGGGGTTATCATGAAAGTAAGTGAAAAAATTTTAAATAACATATATATTCCATTATTAATACTGTATATTTTTTATACTGTTAGAAGCCTATACGTTTATTATTAATTTTCAATGACCAAATATGATTTAAAGAAAACATGAGGTAGAGATTAAGGTCCTGGGAGAAAATTATATCAGTGTGAAATAGCATTTAATTTATGCTAGCACATAAGAAAAAGAATAGTGGTAGTGTCAGTAGTAGTAGTAATAGTATTTATTTATTTTTATAAAAATATTGCTTTAACAGACAGTGATCTAACGAGATTGTTGAGGTTAACACAGCCTTATGAATTCCATATAAACATACTTTTACATAATGTAGCTTACATAATTGTGTCTAATTACTAAGCCTAAGTAGAACTGGAAAGGCTGTGTCATAAATTAGAAAATTCATATTCAAATTCATTTTTTAATTGTTTTCTTGATTTTTTGTATTTATTAATGAAGGATAAAAATTAAAAAAAACTTTTTTTTAAAGCTACTGAGTAAATAATAAGAATCGAGCAAAGAATTCTAGAGAACAGACAGAAATGATCAAACACATTATTTTAAATGTAATTAAATGTTTTTAAGTAAACATTTTGTCCCACACATACCTTGTTACAAATGTACTTGTGTGATGAACAGAAAGAAGGACCTACCTCCCCAAATATCCAGCCTCTGTGTGTATGCTCTGTTGATGGGTATGTGCCATAAAAGGTATTGGGACATTTTACAGTTGGTCATGGAGATGGAAACATTTTCCTCATTAGTTTTTCTCTGTTGATCAGTTGTAGCATCCTGTCGTATCCCAAACAATATACACTGAAAAAGAATAATGTTTTACTTATGGGAAAACAACGTTCACTTTTTTGAGGGTTTCTACTGTAAATGTTGTCTCACCTTAAACCGCAAGTTTCCTTCTTTTCTAGCCTTCTAGTCTACAGATTACATTCATTCATATCAGAAGAAACCAGCAGTTGCTGTATGCTACAGTACATCTGAGTTGCCTTGGTGTTGCTCAAGGTGATAAGGAAGCCAATAGGATAGTGTTTATTAGAGGAGGAGTCTGCAATAAGCAGCTGAGAATTTGAGGATCGTGTGACTTTATTTTCCTTGTTTCCTCTTTTGTTTGGGCAAAACAAAATGATTTAGAGCAAGCCATATGAAATAATGGCCAATAGCCATATCTTTGGAATCCATATAATGTGAATTACCTTCTGAATGTTTAGCCTGAATTATTTTCCCTCAATTCCCATGTAACGTAAATAGTCTATAGTTTATAAAGGACAAGGTTGCACCAGGCTGGCAAAATCTATAAGTAGATACTTTTATTTATGTGCTTGGAGACCTTTACAAGTTGAGCATCTGCTCCAGGCATATAGGGCATGAGCTGTCCTTCTCAATCAGCAAAAGGCACTCAGTAGGAATTTCACACGTTATCTTTGTACTCAAGGACAATGTGGGGAAAAAAAACAATCCATGTCTATACAATACTGTGACAATGTCCTGTCCTTTGGTCATCTAAGAGATCGTTATCTAGTCTTTACAATATTTTAGCTTAATAAATAATCTATGTATATAATGTAATATAAATTTAATTTTGATAACAAAAAAAATTGATTATTAGATTGTATAAACACTAGTTTGTTTTAGAAAAGTTTACCTTGTAAAATCAAAAAGTCTGTTAACACAGACATAAACTTTTTTTTAAAAGTCCTTCAGCAAAGTGAGTTTGCTGAATGCACTTTGTTTCAAAAACTATTACACAGTCAAATCTTTTTGTGTCACTGTCAATTTTATCTAATAAGTGGAAAGGGAATGTGGAAACATAATTCACACTTATTGCTGTTGACTTGCACCTTGTACTGAGCTTCTTTACTTACTCACCCTTTACCCCTCAACTGTCAATGCATAACAAGCCTTGCTGTTAATCTTGAACCCATTTATCACCTTGTAGTGTTAACGTATGTAACATACTCAAGGGTGTAGTTTCAACTCAGATACTGAAAGACATGCGGCATGTTCAAAGATGAAATTCGATGGTAACTTTAACACTAAATACTGTACAGATGACAATTGAAGTTGAAATAAATAAAATTTTATTTTTTATTATTATTTATTTTTGCAAATAATCACTCCGCTGTTAATACTTTTTAACAGTTACAGCAACTCTACTAACACTTAATACTATTGTAGTATATTTACAAAAACTTTATTTGAATAATCAGTGTAACTCTAAATACCTCATAAGACTTTATAAGTTTGTAAGTATAAGTTAATTGTTTTTTTGTTTTTTGTTTTATTTCAACACATTGTTAACTGGACAATGTATGCAGCAATTTTGCTTTTCCTTAGTAAAGGGTCACACCGTCATAAAGATAACATAAATGGCTGTGGACATACAGACTGCACATGCTGTTCTCCTCAATCACTATGAAGCACTTGGCAAGAATTTCACAGGGTTATCTTTGTCCTCAAGTGTAAGGGAAAGCACCTGTTACAGCTATACGGAATCATAGTTAACAAACACAAGATATGACACAAGAGCAAATAATAGATGTGCTTATATTCTGCAATAAGCCTATATTTTTATGGTAATCTGTTCTCTTTATAATTAATACTATAACTTTTTTAATTGATGACTCTCCTTGTTATCTGACTGTCATATTTACATCCACCTTCAAAATAGGTGAAGGACTGGTCTGCGAAATTCAGACCAATATAACTATATATACCTTACATATAATTATGTGCCACTTTGCATATAGTCAAATATAAAATTATGTTAAATGTAAAATTATACGTGAATATTTCAAATATTTACATAAAATATCTATGTGAAAATCACAACTATTTAAGTCTGTGATGCTGTCACCATCTGCATTTCTTTCCTGTTATGCATTACATACCTGACACATACTGTATTGTTCTTTATTACTTCTGAAGGGACTATGGGTGACAAAATACATGAATAAAAGACACCAGCCCCCATTTGTGCTATCAGGTCTCTCACCATATTGAGACAGTACAATGCATTATATGATGCCAGCAACCATATTTAGAGGAGCCTTCACATTATAAAAGGGAGTGAGGAGCAAGTCATTGAAAGTTTGTTTTGAATTGTGTCATCTAACGGTGAGTCGTCTGAGAAGTCCTGGAATCTCAAAGCTCCAAGAGCAATTCATTTTTAGAGATGGATTTTATTTAAAAAGAAAATATCAGGCTAAGTATTTTGAGATAAGTTTTAAAAGTCTTTTATCCTTTAGAAAGATGCTGATCACAGTGTAAAATCTAGGTGACTCTGATGTTACATCAATTCATATTTTCTGATTGTGTCATCTCAGGGCAGTATACCATCAGTTCTTGGAGAGGGGAACCGGCAAAAGTAAGTGGCGTAAAGATTAAGCTTTACATAAACAACACTACAAAATCTGTCATTTTCTTTGGATGCAGCTGCTGAATAGCTTTAACAAAAGAATAAATATTCTGAATCTAATCAGAGGGTGAAAGATGTCGGATGCACAGATGGCAGAGTTTGGGGCTGCAGCCTCTTATCTGCGAAAGTCAGACAAGGAGCGACTAGAGGCCCAGACTCGACCCTTCGACATGAAGAAGGAATGCTTTGTCCCCGATGCAGAAGAGGAATACCTTAAAGCATCAATTGTCAGTCGGGATGGTGACAAGGTCACTTGTGAAACCTCTAAGAAAACGGTAAGATTGTTATATCGTTTGAAAGAATGCAACTGAAATTTAAAATAATTGATGTACACATTGCATCTGTAAATGTAAAATACAAGGGCTTTATTAACTTTTTTATTTTAAACAACAAATTTAATCCACCACTATACAAAATAGCACTGTTTATAAAAGGACTATTGTTCAGAATCGTACATTTATTCACAACCAAATATTTGACATAATAAATTTATTCCCAACATAAATGACAACATTCTAAGTAATATTTTAACAATGAAAACAAAAATATGCTAAATTAAAATGTCATATATTATGCTACAAACAATTTCAAAAGTTATTTGATGACACAAAATATGGTATATGTGTACATACTGTATAACTTACCATATTATATTTTTGTACAATCTGTACAATTTACTTTTTCCTGCAGACTGTGACCGTCAAGGAAGTAGATGTTCACCCTCAGAACCCGCCGAAGTTCGATAAAATCGAGGACATGGCCATGTTCACCTTCCTGCATGAACCTGCTGTGCTGTTTAACCTCAAAGAGCGCTACGCAGCCTGGATGATCTACGTGAGTTGTGCATGTGAAATTTTACACACATATAGACTATAACTTTTATCTTGTATGGCTCTGAGAACAGTACACATTAGTTCTTTCTCTACAGACCTACTCAGGACTCTTCTGTGTAACTGTCAACCCCTACAAGTGGCTGCCAGTGTACAACCAGGAAGTTGTTGTTGCCTACAGAGGCAAGAAGAGGAGTGAAGCTCCTCCTCACATCTTCTCCATTTCTGATAACGCCTACCAGTACATGTTGGCAGGTAAATGCAACCTATTCAAAATGTAGAATCTGCTTTTGTAGAAAAGATGGAATCACTCATGATATTGTATTACTTCTGAAAGGAGCCTGGATTTCTGTTTGTTTATGAAGCTTTGTTTATTAATTCAAAACATTATTGTTTCAGACAGGGAAAACCAGTCTATCCTCATCACGTAAGTTCCAAAAGACAATACAATACTATACAATATAGTACAATTATATGATATAATTTTACTAAAAAAAAAAATTTTGGTAGTGGAGAATCTGGTGCTGGAAAGACTGTGAACACCAAGAGAGTCATCCAGTACTTTGCGAGTATTGCTGCTAGTGCTGTTACCAAGAGGGACACCAGTGAAAAGAAGGTTAAAAAAAATACCTGTCAACATTGAAACATACCTTTCATTGTATGTTGCATGAAAAATTACTTCAAAATAATATTTTTTTGCTTGTTTTGTTTTCAGGGTACCCTGGAAGATCAAATCATCCAGTGTAACCCTGCTCTGGAAGCCTTTGGTAATGCCAAGACCATCAGAAATGACAACTCATCTCGTTTTGTGAGTGCCTGTTGTTATTACCGATGCAAATTTTTATAAGCACTTCTTCCTTTTTTATGAATTACATCATTTTCTATAATATACAGTATAATGCAAAAATTACTTTCTAATAGGGAAAATTCATCCGAATCCACTTTGGTGCTACTGGCAAGCTTGCATCTGCTGACATTGAGACTTGTAAGGGTGTTCCTTTAGTAAACCTACCCTCAATTTGTATTAATTTTCAACATGTAAGCAATGCCATTACTACAGTATATAATCACTGTTTCACTTGTTATTCTGGGCGATACAGATCTTCTAGAGAAATCCCGTGTGACTTTCCAGCTCAAAGCTGAGAGAGACTACCATATCTTCTATCAGATCTTGTCTCAGAAGAAACCTGAGCTGCTAGGTCAGCATGAAATATCAATAGTAATGATGAACATATATGTACATATATATGCAAAATTGTGACAAAAATATCTTTCTCTGTTTCCTGGGTCACAGAAATGCTGCTGATTACTGCTAACCCATACGACTATGCCTTCATCTCCCAAGGAGAGACCCAAGTAGCCTCTATTAATGATTCTGATGAGCTGATGGCTACTGATGTACGTGAGAAGACTTTTAACTGAAGAACAGGCAGCTGCTGTAATTTGCCTCATATTTAAGACACTATAAATCTTATACTTCTAGGAAGCTTTTGATGTGCTGGGATTTACCCAAGAGGAAAAGAACAGCATCTATAAGCTGATTGGTGCCATCATGCACTATGGCAACATGAAGTTTAAGCAGAAGCAGAGAGAGGAACAGGCCGAGGCTGATGGCACAGAAGGTCAGTAAATACATGACTTTTTATCAACTGTATATACTTAGACAAAGACACTTTAATAAAGAACCAAAGTGGTTTCTAATTTCATATTACAAGTTTGTCTGCTACTGGGATTAGACTATGTGTTGTCTAATGATCTGTCACTTAATCGTTTAATTTCTGATTTGTCCTAATTTGTCTCATAAAACTAGATGCTGACAAATCTGCTTACTTAATGGGCCTGAACTCTGCTGATCTCATAAAAGCTCTGTGTCACCCCAGAGTCAAAGTAGGAAATGAATGGGTTACCAAAGGACAAAATGTTCAGCAGGTAAAAAAATGCTATAGAAAAAGAAAAGAAAAAAATATACATTCCAAGGACAAGATACAGAAAGTAAAATCACTTTTCTGTTTTAGGTGTACTATGCAATTGGTGCTCTTTCAAAATCAGTGTATGAGAAGATGTTCCTTTGGATGGTTGTGAGAATTAACCAATCTCTGGACACCAAGCAGCCTCGCCAGTACTTCATTGGTGTGCTGGACATCGCTGGCTTTGAGATCTTTGATGTATGTTTTATTTATCTTCTTTTAACATAGCACAATGGGATATTTTACACTTATTTGTGTACATTTTTACAATTTACTTATGTTAATGGTACAACATTTCTGCTTCAGTTCAACACCTTTGAGCAACTGTGCATCAACTTTACTAATGAGAAGTTGCAGCAGTTTTTCAACCACCACATGTTTGTGCTGGAGCAAGAAGAATACAAGAAAGAGGGTATTGAGTGGGAGTTCATTGACTTTGGCATGGACTTGCAGGCTTGTATTGATCTCATTGAAAAGGCAAGCATAAATGTGAACTTCAAGACATGAGTTTTGTGATTAGTTACTTTGACAAACACAGTCTGGTTAGATAAATTCATGTTTGTTCATTCTTGCTTCTGTAGCCCATGGGTATCATGTCCATCCTTGAAGAGGAGTGCATGTTCCCCAAAGCCAGTGATGCCACATTCAAAGCTAAGCTTTATGACAATCACTTGGGCAAATCTGCTAACTTCCAGAAGCCCAGGATTGTGAAAGGAAAACCAGAGGCTCACTTTTCCCTGGTTCACTATGCTGGTACTGTGGACTACAACATTAACAACTGGCTGGTGAAGAACAAGGATCCACTTAATGAAACTGTTGTGGGGCTATACCAGAAGTCAACCATGAAATTGCTTGCTCACCTTTTTGCAAATTATGCTAGCGCTGATTCAGGTACGATGACTTACTGTACAGTACTGTAGGTGGCTGAGGAATGTCATAAAGAAACAAACATTTGACCTTAAGGATTTATTTTATTTCAAGACAGAATCATATTGTCAAACATTTTGTTCTTATAGCCACGGATTCAGGTGGAAAAGGAAAGGAAAAGAAGAAAAAGGGTTCTTCTTTCCAGACTGTGTCTGCTCTTCACAGGGTGAGATAATGCATTAGTATTACATAGATATAAATGCCCTAAAACATGTACTATATATGTGGTTACCATAAGACCTCTTCCCAATTATCTTCAATCTTTAGGAGAATTTAAACAAACTGATGACAAACCTGAGATCAACTCACCCACATTTTGTGCGCTGCATCATCCCCAATGAGACAAAGACTCCTGGGGCCATGGAGAATCCTCTTGTGATGCACCAGCTGCGCTGTAACGGTGTGCTGGAGGGCATCAGGATCTGCAGGAAGGGGTTCCCTAACAGGATCCTGTATGGTGACTTCAAACAGAGGTACATTTAAGTTACTTATTAATGCTTATCCACAAAGAGCAATTTTAATCAATTTAGCAATATTTTCTTAAATCCCTCTTTTGTAAAATAAGACAATAAACAAATGAATGAAAACTTACTCATTTTGTATAGGCTTTGTGACAATAAAAATTCCATTTGAAAAACTCTAAATGACATCACAGAATTAAAACTTCCACCATAGTTTTCACTCCAAACTTATACATTTTATTATTTTAGATACCGTATATTAAATCCTTCTGCTATCCCTGAGGGACAGTTTATTGACAGCAGAAAGGGAGCAGAAAAGCTCCTGGGATCCCTGGATATTGACCACAACCAGTACAAGTTTGGTCATACTAAGGTACTATTTTGTAGCAGGTTCATAAAGTTTCACACAGAATGACAGAAGTAATTTTTTATTTATTTTAATCTAAATCTTTTGTATTACTTCAATCACAAAGGTGTTCTTCAAGGCTGGTCTCCTGGGAACCCTTGAGGAGATGAGAGATGACCGTCTTGCCCTCATCCTCACTGGTATTCAGGCCCGGGCTCGTGGTCTTCTTTCAAGAGTTGAATTCCAGAAAATTGTTGAGCGACGGTAATTTTGTATATGGTTATATTCTCAATAGATTAACTACTTAGTCTTAAATAGCCTAAAATTTGCTGCTTGACCCTGTAGGGATGCCTTGCTGGTGATCCAGTGGAATGTCCGTGCTTTTATGGGTGTCAAGAATTGGCCCTGGATGAAACTTTATTTCAAGATTAAACCACTGTTAAGGTCTGCTGAAGCAGAAAAAGAGATGGCTAACATGAAGGAAGAATTTCTAAAGCTAAAAGAGGCTTATGCTAAATCTGAAGCCCGCAGAAAGGAGCTAGAGGAGAAAATGGTCTCACTTCTCCAAGAGAAAAACGACCTGCAACTCCAAGTCCAGGCTGTGAGTTTATGGTTTGAAAATGCAATTGTCTTCTCGAAGAGGCCAGAAGTCAGCATTTTACATTAATTCGTGTCTTTTTATTTTTTTTTTTTCAAAACAGGAGCAAGACAATCTTTGTGATGCTGAGGAGCGATGTGAAGGTCTGATTAAGAACAAGATCCAACTTGAAGCAAAATGCAAAGAGCTGACTGAAAGACTGGAAGATGAAGAGGAAATGAATGCTGAGCTGACAGCTAAGAAGAGAAAGCTAGAAGATGAATGCTCTGAGCTCAAGAAAGACATTGATGATCTGGAACTTACTCTGGCCAAAGTGGAGAAGGAGAAGCATGCCACTGAGAATAAGGTTTAACCTTACTATAATTACATTTATAACAATTTAGACTAATGTCTTTAGAAGACATCCAACAAAGAGTTTTCTTTAATAGGTTAAAAACCTGACTGAGGAAATGGCGGCTCTGGATGAAATCATCGCCAAGCTGACCAAGGAGAAAAAAGCTCTCCAGGAAGCTCATCAGCAAACACTGGATGATCTGCAGAGTGAGGAGGACAAAGTCAACACTCTGACCAAAGCTAAAGCTAAACTGGAGCAGCAAGTTGATGATGTCAGTACTTATTACACAGTTATTGGTATCACTTACACGAAATGAGATTTAATAACAAAACTGAATATTATTTGTTTCAGCTTGAGGGCTCACTGGAGCAGGAAAAGAAGCTACGCATGGACCTTGAGAGAGCTAAGAGAAAACTTGAAGGTGATTTAAAATTGACTCAGGAGAATATTATGGACCTGGAAAATGATAAGCAACAGCTGGAAGAGAGGCTGAAAAAGTAAGTTGTTAACAATAACAATGGAATAATAATACAACAACACCAACTACTACTAAACATCTATGCCTGTATGTTTATCAAAACCAACAGAAAAGATTTTGAGATCAGCCAGCTCAACAGCAAAATCGAGGATGAGCAAGCAATGGCATCCCAACTTCAAAAGAAACTTAAGGAGTTGCAGGTAAACTGACACCTTAATGAGATTAAAGAGTTTTTTTTTATTCTACCTGGTGTGCTTACAATTAAATCTTATACTATAGGCCCGTATTGAAGAGCTTGAAGAAGAGTTGGAGGCTGAGAGAGCTGCTCGTGCCAAGGTTGAGAAGCAAAGGGCAGATCTGGCTCGAGAACTGGAGGAGATCAGTGAGAGGCTGGAGGAGGCTGGTGGTGCCACTTCTGCCCAGATTGAAATGAACAAGAAGAGAGAGGCTGAGTTCCAGAAACTGCGCAGAGACCTTGAAGAGGCCACCCTGCATCATGAAGCCACTGCTGCAACTTTAAGAAAGAAACATGCTGACAGTGTTGCAGATCTGGGAGAACAGATTGATAACCTTCAGAGAGTGAAGCAGAAGCTTGAGAAGGAGAAGAGTGAACTGAGACTGGAGCTGGATGATGTGGTCTCCAACATGGAGCAGATTGTTAAAGCCAAGGTAACAACCAATACGTATGCACTGTGTACATAGATATTTATATTCTATCCTTAAAATAAACACATCAAAACTCATCAAATTCAAATACATTTTATCTTTAAGAGGACTGTTAAATATATTTTCTTTTTTTTCCCCCATATTTATTTTCTTACATTTTTTTCCAGGCAAACCTTGAAAAATTGTGCCGAACTCTCGAGGACCAGATGACTGAGTATAGGAGTAAATTTGAGGAAGGCCAGCGCAGCATCAATGACTTCAGCATGCAAAAAGCTAAATTGCAAACTGAGAATGGTAAGAAGTAGGCTAAGGCTTGAGGGTATTTCCTTTAAACACATGTAACTGAAACCAATGTATCCAATGTAATAAAGGTGAACTCACAAGACAACTGGAAGAGAAGGATTCCTTGGTTTCTCAGCTGACCAGAAGCAAGCAGTCCTATACTCAACAGATTGAGGATCTTAAAAGACAACTTGAAGAGGAAGTGAAGGTATTTCTACAACTGGTGCTTCAAAACCTTTCACAGAGTATAATATTAAATAAATACAAACAATTAAAACACTTTTCCAGGCCAAGAATGCCCTGGCTCATGCAGTGCAGTCGGCTCGTCATGATTCTGACCTGCTCAGAGAGCAGTATGAAGAGGAGCAGGAGGCTAAGGCTGAGCTACAGCGCAGTCTCTCCAAAGCAAACTCTGAGGTAGCTCAGTGGAGAACCAAGTATGAAACTGATGCCATCCAGAGAACAGAAGAGCTGGAGGATGCAAAGTAAGAACCTACTGACTCTGCGGATTCCACTTTAACAATGTATCAATATGACAAAGATGACATTTATTGTCAACAGAAAGCCCACACTGAAATGCCAGAAACATACCCTTCTCTTTTTCAGGAAGAAACTTGCACAGCGTCTGCAAGATGCAGAAGAAGCTGTGGAAGCTGTAAATGCCAAATGTTCCTCTCTGGAGAAGACTAAACACAGACTGCAGAATGAGATTGAAGATCTTATGGTCGATGTAGAACGGTCCAATGCTGCTGCTGCTGCTCTGGACAAGAAGCAAAGGAACTTTGACAAGGTAACAATATGATAACCTCCATTTGCAAATAGGTTGCATTTAGATAAGTAGGTACATAGGTTCATTTATAATACACTATTTTCCAGCTGACTGTATGGTACTTGTAAACAACCCATAGCAGTTATTTCTTTACAAAGTTCATAATCTTCAGTCAATCATGACACAAAATAAACAAAAAAAAAATCATTATTTTAGTTAAATAGTTTGATAATACACCAATACTGACATCTAGAGAGAGAACTGTTGGGGTTTGACAATTTCTACTTAAAGTGCTGCATGTCTCTAGTTACAGTATAGACACACTTATTCATGCAGGATGTTTCAAAATACAACCCTCTGTTATTTCCAAGAATACATTAACATGCATGTCATAAGGTAAAGCTTGACAAAAATGAAGCTAAATGAATCATATATCCAACTCTGGTACCTCTGAGCTTAGCAGTCCATGTGTAATTCATTGGGCAAGTCGTGGCCTAATGGTTAGAGAGTCTGACTCGTAACCCTAAGGTTGTGGGTTCGAGTCTCAGGCCGGCCACGACATCGGTGCCCTTGAGCAAGGCACTGAAACCCCGCAACTGCTCCCCGGGCGCTGCAGCATAAATGGCTGCCCACTGCTCCGGGTGTGTGTTCACAGTGTGTGTTCACTGCTGTGTGTGTGCACTTTGGATGGGTCAAATGCAGAGAACAAATTCTGGGTATGGCTCACCATACTTAGCCGTATGTCACGTCACTTCACCAATTTAACAATTTGGTATAAAACAGATCCTAGCAGAGTGGAAGCAGAAATATGAAGAGTCACAGTCTGAGCTGGAGAGCTCCCAAAAAGAGGCCAGATCTCTAAGCACTGAACTCTTCAAACTGAAGAACTCATATGAGGAGTCCCTTGATCATCTGGAGACCATGAAGAGGGAGAACAAAAACCTACAAGGTTCCTGTGTTTGTGTGACACATTGAAGGTTATTAGATATTCTACAAACACATTTTGACAAACTTTATTTTGTTAAACAGAGGAAATTTCTGACCTCACTGAGCAAATTGGAGAGAGTGGCAAGAGCATTCATGAACTGGAGAAAATCCGTAAACAGCTGGAGCAGGAAAAGGCTGAGATTCAGACTGCCTTGGAGGAGGCTGAGGTACACTGACTATTTTGTGAATATAGAAAGATTTATGTGTTCCTAATAAATGGAAGAAATCACTTTACAATGAATCCCCATGAGATAAAGTAGCAGCTGTGGTGATGTTAATAAAGCAGCTAATCTGTATTTTATCTATTAGGGTTCCCTTGAGCATGAAGAAGGAAAGATCTTGAGGGCTCAACTGGAGTTCAACCAGGTAAAGGCTGACATTGAGCGTAAGCTGTCTGAAAAGGATGAAGAAATGGAGCAGGCCAAGAGGAACCACCAAAGAGTGGTGGACACCCTGCAAAGCTCTCTAGAGTCTGAGACTCGCAGCAGAAATGAAGCCCTCAGAATTAAGAAGAAGATGGAAGGAGACTTAAATGAGATGGAGATCCAGCTCAGCCAGGCTAACAGGCAGGCTTCAGAGGCCCAGAAACAACTCAAGAGTCTCCATGCACATGTGAAGGTATTCAAATAACAAAAAAAATCTATAATATTTAAAAGGAATGTCATGCTGTATAAGACCATCTGATAAATAAATAAAGTAAATAGATTTCTTATTGAATTAGATATTTTATTCTTGCTTCACTATGGACTTTTTGTAGGATACTCAACTGCACCTGGATGACGCGCTCCGTGCTAATGATGATCTCAAAGAGAACATTGCTATTGTGGAAAGACGCAACAATCTACTCCAGGCTGAACTGGATGAACTGAGATCCCTTGTAGAGCAGACAGAGAGAGGCCGCAAACTGGCTGAACAAGAACTGCTGGATGTCAGTGAGAGGGTTCAGCTACTGCATTCTCAGGTATTATACTGAACCATCTTCTATAAAATCATTCCTCCAAAACAAAGTAATGTAATAGAATGAATGTCTCCAATTAATATAAAACTTTTGTATACAATTGTAGAACACTAGCTTGCTGAACCAGAAGAAGAAACTAGAGGGAGACACTTCTCAGCTTCAGACTGAGGTAGAGGAGGCTGTCCAAGAGTGCAGGAATGCTGAGGAAAAAGCCAAAAAAGCCATCACTGATGCTGCCATGATGGCAGAAGAGCTAAAGAAGGAGCAGGACACCAGTGCTCACCTGGAGCGCATGAAGAAGAACATGGAGCAGACCATTAAAGACCTCCAGCACCGTCTGGATGAAGCTGAGCAAATCGCCATGAAAGGTGGCAAGAAGCAGGTCCAGAAGCTGGAGGCTAGGGTAAGTAACAAAAAAAGACAGAAAATAATATTTAAATATAAATATTCTAAGAAATAATTAGCCTTGATTATTATTATTATTATTATTATGATGATGATGATGATGATGATGATGATGATGATGATGATGATGATGATGATGATTATTATTATTATTATTATTATTATTATTATTATTATTAGGTTGGTGCAAGTAAGGTTTATACTGAACTGATTTATTTCTATATAGGTGAAAGAGCTTGAAAATGAGGTGGAGTTGGAACAAAGAAAGGCCAGTGATTCTGTCAAAGGTATTCGTAAATATGAGAGACGTATCAAGGAACTTACTTACCAGGTAGGTCCTCTTTCTCTTGTTCTTTTTTGTTGTGTGTTTGTGTGTTTGTGTGTGTGTGTGTGTGTGTGTGTTGGGGGTGGGAGTTAAGGGAGGTGGATTAAAGACACAGCTTGATGAATTTGGGGTACTTAAGTATCTAAGTATCTTAAGTATCTAAATTGCATGTCTTAAATATTCCATGAACATAGAAGATGAAATCTCTGTAAAATCCAGTGGACTGGGCAAGTACTGCAACATGCTGTTGTCACATTCTTTTACTCTCTTACAGACTGAAGAAGATCGTAAGAATCTGGCACGTCTACAGGACCTGGTAGACAAACTTCAACTGAAAGTCAAGTCCTACAAGAGATCTGCAGAGGAAGCAGTAAGTAATAAGTAGTAATAATAAGCCTTTTTGACATATTTATTGTTTAATCCACTCTAAATTTGCACCTTGTATTTCACAGGAGGAGCAGGCCAATTCCAATCTGTCCAAGTTCCGTAAGATACAGCATGAGCTGGATGAGGCAGAGGAAAGGGCTGATATTGCTGAATCTCAGGTGAACAAGCTGAGAGCCAAAAGCCGTGACACTGGATCCAAGGTGAGTAAAAGTGATAAATGCAAGGAAATAAGACACAAAAACACTAGATAGACACTGTTTAATTTAAACAGAAAATACTAAGAAACTTTATAAATGTTTTATCAGGTTTACAAATTTTCTTTCAGATTTTGAATCAGACAAAATAAACAGGATTAGAAATTCACAAAACTACAAAATTATTTATTATATATCTAATACATGGCTTTCACAAATTAGAAAAACATTGTGATAAAAATACATTCTACATTTATAACTAACATGTAAATCTAACATGTATACCTTTCTTTATTTTTCTGTGTTACAGAAAGGACACGATGAAGAGTGAAGCTCTCATGTGAACCTTTCTCAAAAGATTTCAGTGTTCTCTCACCCTCCATGAGTTTGCCTGTAGTTGAATAGAATAAAATCTATGTGCAAATGAACACTGCTTTGTAACTGTGTATTATATGCATTCAACACAGCAAGATATAGTTAATATGACTTACGTAGTTCATACTAATCCTTATTGTATTAGTCTAATGGCAAACAAGCTAACAAACAAGCTAACAAACAAACAATCAAATAAACAAACAAACAAATAAATAAATAAATAAATAAATAAATAAATAAATAAATAAATAAGGCACACATATTGATTCAAACTTGATTATACACAAGTAAATGTTAAGTATGTTATTAGGTTTGATTCCATAATCTATCATTTTATAACTAATGTATGCACCGTGGGGTCCAAAAGATAAATACAGAATACTTTCTATTACAAATTATATTATTAACAATAAGTAGAATCTTTGAGGTTTTACCTGAATTTCAAAGTTTCTTAGCATTTGAATGTCCCTTTACATTTAATTACAGTGAACACTTGTGGCTGGCATGGACTCCACTTGTTTGTGCAAAACCTTAAGATCCATTTTAAATCAAATCAATTGGAGTGTCATTTGAACACACACTTAAGCAGATGAAATTATGCATGAGGAAAATCTGACCTTTTATACAAAGCAGTTGATCAACAAGGTCAACAATACAAACTTGCTTACACTAAAATAAGGACCAAGAAATAATGCAGAATCTTGAATATTAAATATTCAAGTTGATGATCAGTTACTTGCTTGAATTTGTTTTTAAAAATTCTAAAACCTTCTGTTCACTAAACTTGTGTTCTCAGTATTTTGGACCCCACAATACATGGGGAAACCAGTTAATAATAGGAGAAAAGTATGCATACAATTTTATTTTAGAACAAAATCTCTTCAACTGCATAAAGTATAGTAAAATTTCTGCATTATCCCTTTTCATGGAATGTTACTTCTAGAGAATTGCATTATATGATATACAATTTCACAAGGTTATTTACAAAATAATATATGAAGATAAAATAAAATATTAAGAACAAAACAATCTCTAACATATACAAGAAAAACAAACAAAAGTCATCCCACTGATGTACAAAAAAAAACAGAAATACAAAATTTTAAAAAAATTGTCAGTAACTAAAACGATCTCTTGAGAAGAAATTATCAGACTTTCAATTAGCAAAATGTGTGAAATTGTCTGTATGAATAAACCTTTTTTTTAATCAGACAAAAATCCTAAATATATCATACTAAGTAAATGAATCAAAATAACAGCATTCTATAAAGGATGAGCTAATAAAGGTTTAGAATGTTAGTGTAAATAATTCTGTAATTTCTACAATAATATACTGTGTTCAAAACCTTGTTCCTTTAAAGGTATTTTACAGTTTGATACTGTAGCTTGTCTGGTATTCTTCAAAAAGGTTTATAACATTGTATATTTAAAAACCTGGTAAAATTAAAAGTGAAAAATGATAAATGAACATATTAGTCACAGACCAAGTATCAAAAAAGCTTACTTTTGCTTTTTTCATTTCAACTCCTATGTGAGGAAATTTGCTAAAATAAACCGCTTTTATTATTTATGTATGTTCTTATGTAATGTCATATGACAGCTTTTATAAAAACAATATCAGATTTAATTAAGACCCGACAAGAAACTATAGTAAGTAAAATTACTATTAGTATTAATATTCTTAAATAAAATAAAATAAAAATCTTTTTACAGTAATATACTACCAATAATAATCCTGCAAAAATTTAGGCATTTCATAAACATTACAGTGAAAACACTAAATATTAATTACAGTAACTACAACTCTGCTGACAGTGATCATATGGATGAAAAAGATTACATTTTTGTAATTTGCTTGTTGCAAATGCATTTTGATTGTGACAATGGAACAGTAGAGAACGGAAAAGAATATTGAAGGTTGCATATCAGAATCAAAGCATTACACTGATTACAGGTATAAACCTGGTAAAATGAAAAGTGAAAAATGATAAATGAACATATTAGTCACACACCAGGTAAACAGTCTAAAATTAGGTTGTTAACAAAACATTTGTTATTCTAATAGTTTGAAATTATGTTTCTTATTAATGAAGAAAATTATAAGTACTCCATACCCCTTACAGCAGCGTTGTCCTATGAGTGAAACAGAGGAGGGTATGGCATACTTCAAGAGACCACAGTGACGTGAAAGAAAGCAAAGTTAAGCTCTGTGGGTGTGTGTGAGGGTGGAAAAGTTCACTTCAAAAAGAAATAGTCTGTTTGAGTAGCCCTTCACCTGCTAGGGTTATATTAAGACCTACTGTACAATGGGAACATACTGTATTCTGAAGGTCCCCAGAAACAGAACTGATATATAGGCCTTTGAAGATATTGTAGCCATTAAATCCCTCAATTGCTGAGACATACAGTTTGACAGCACATGACAAGAAATGTAGAAACACAGCAGCAGTCTATCAATCTTTCTCACAGTTACACTATCCACAAATACATATTGCTACTCATGGTGTTTTATTAATGAAAAATATGGTGACTAAATTTATTCAGATCAATGTTATTTTGAGTGATAATTTGAAGTATTACAGACAATTTCATTCAATTTTATTCAATATAGTTTACAGCACTTATCACACTATTCATCATGCTTTATCAACAATAAATATCATGTATATCATATATATCATGTGTCCTAGACCTCAAAATGTTCAAATGCTATTGCGTACTTTACCTCAATAACCTTGAAACTGAAGTAGTCTATAAGTTTCAAAAAGGGACACAGTTCGTATGTGACAAGATGCTATGATTAATATGGCACCTTCAGGGACACACCATCTGCTGACACTCGGATCACACAGCATAGCTGCCCTTCTCAATAAGAGAGAGGCATTCAGGAGGAATTTCACAGGTTTATCTTCGTCCTCAAGGACAAAGGGAAGGAAACAATATGAAGAAAACAAATCACTTTGCCACCAGCTAAACAGACAACAATAGACATTCAGGGTCGTATGAAACCAAGACAGTCCTGCATGCCAGTCATCTTTATATAGACTCTCAGTTGAGCAGCAGTAATTTTTTTTTTATCTTCTTATATATAAATATCTCATGATCACCTGCGTGTATATATCCTTTTAGCACTTAAGCAAATAATTTGGCATAACAACATATTGTAAATTGGGTGTAATTACTTAACAACAATACTTTTTCTAGTACACTGGCATTCCATTTCACATTTTAATAACTACAAACGAATAGATTATTTTATTATTGCAAGTTTGATATAAAAGTGTGATATGTTTTTATCTGTTTGTTAATGTTACAGAACATTGTAGTGGTCGAAGAAAAAGCCTTCAAAAGTTTAGATGCTTATGAACAAGCAATTGGAGCATCTCAGAGAGCATAAATGGGTTTAAATGAGTAAATCACCATTTACTTTGGAGATATAAGCATTTGAGTGAAAAACAAATGCTTTTTCTTAATATGTGAATATATTGCCATAACAGGCTAGGTACAAACAGAAATACTTACTTACAAATTCTTAAAGCTTGTGAAGTTTCTTTTGGAGAAGGAAGATAAAGAACCAGATAAATATTGACATATCATATTCTGCATGTGAATTAATAAAATATTGTTTTAAAAGACCAAGCTTTGTTAAAGAGAAGAAATAAATCTGGAAAAATTTAAGAAATTGTGGTGAAGGAACTATTAGCATTGTTTATGTACGGGCCTAACGTCATCACTTACTGAAAATAAGGAATACAAATAGCATTTAAATTAAAAGGTAGCCAAAGGAATGAATTTAAAATGAATTTAAAATGTTAATCGGATACATTTTAACACACTGCACTGTCTCTTTGTGACCCATTAAACTTTCAGTTTACTATTCATTTTGTAATCTTAAGGCATATTTTATTTTTATTCACTTCATTATTACTTTTCATGTCTCAAGAATATTTTTAATTATCTACTGAATTTGCTTGATAAACTTCATTAGTTCAGCGGACGCTTTCAGTTTGATCGCGGTTAATAAACTGAACTATAAAAACAGAACTATTAAAACCCAGAAACCTAGAAAATACCTATAGCAATTAAAGTAAGACTATGACAATAACAACAAAATGATTGCATGTATTGTGTAACAATTCAATTACATTTTATTTTGATAAAGCTTTTACTAATGGACATTGTCCAAAGCAGCTTTAAAAAAAGTCTAAAGATTTAACAAAATTGCAAAGTTTAAAATGAAATATTTTTATTCTATTATAATGAGTAAGCAAGAGGCAACAATGAGTACTCCCTTAGATGACATGAGGAAAAATCCCTGAGCAAAACTAGACTCAAAAGTGAACCCATCCCCATTTAGGTGACACAGATAATATGATTATAAATAACATCCTTTTCACAACTGTATAAAGTCAAGTGAAGTAAAATTTCATCAGATTTTACACTGATCACTAATCAGATTGGAACAAGCTTTAAAGCACTCTGCTATGCACACATCTGCTACACTTCTTTGACCAATGTCACATGTCACTGAATGTATAAAAAGGATTCCTATAGGCTAAAGTTGCCATACCATGTGTTCATGCAAATCAAGTGACATGACGACCTACTGTACCACTAACAATAGGCCACCCATTGTTCAAGAGGTACAAATGGTTGTGTTGGTGGCCTTGCACTGTGGGGTGCTGACTACTTGAGGGACCTGCACAGCTGAGAATGGATCTTTTGCGTGATACTACCATGTTCAAAATGGAATGTTCCAGGATGTCAGGGACTGGGGTTAATAGTGTGAGGGTGTTAGTCCCCAACATCTTCAAGAAGTCACAAGTCCTTACAATTATATGTTAGCACCTGCTAGGAGTTCTCAAAATGTACATGATATCAGACAGATTTCTTGACCTCTGACATTGAGCAGCATGACTGGATTTACTAACATACCAACACCAACTATCTTTTGCTTCATTGAAAACATCATTTTTACTGTACATTGTGACTACTATTACTTTTTTATTACTTTTTCTGTCTTACAGGAAGAGCAGGATGAGTGATGTGAATCTTTCTTAAAAGCTTGTTACCATGGTTGTGACCAGGCTCCCAATGATTTGTATGCCTGCAGTTGGATAAAATCAAATTAAGGTTTAATTCTCTGCTTTTGAATAACTTTAGTTGCTTTATATACAGTCAGTCCATTACATGGACACAATGGCTCATCAAACATTGGATTCATTAATCCAAATTCAGAAAAAATAAATAAATAAAAGTCAAGTAAATGGAAATTACAACATGATTATGGTTCGAAGTGACAATTTTTCATAACTTAATTCAGATAAAGCCACTGTATAGAAAAAGTTGTAATATTTTTTGTAGGTTTGGGTATATTTTTGACACACTATTAATTTAGATATTCACATTCATGTCACATATTAGTAAATGATACATAGATTTTTTTTTTCTCAAAACATAAGGTTGTGTCTAATGGGTAAATAAAAGGCAACCCATCCCATGTTTTACTTTTGACTCACTTACTTTCAACTACACTTTGTGTTCCAAGAAGTACCAATTCAAAATAAATTATAGTTACTGTACTATATTGTAAATACCCTGATATGGCCTATTTTATGCCTAAACCAAATAGTTGCAATAATCACGATGAATAAACACACTGTTCAATAATTAATTTTAGCATCGATTCTCTCTTTATATTCCCTATAAAAATATTACTATTATTATTGATAATAGTTATTTAAAAGTATAAAGTGATGTACTTGGTCACACAGGCCTAATATCATACAGGCTGCTATCTTCTAAAATACCATGATGTCCGCTGTCACTTTGATGCAAAAAATTAAACTGATCAGCAATATATTCACTATGAATGTACAATAAAGAATTAATTACAGAACAACATAAGCATTTAAAACTTATAAAGCTATGTACCAGTTCTCTTTTAAGAAAAACTATGAAGAAACAAAGTACTGAGGACAATAAACAAGCAATTTAAGAAAGATAGCCTACAGTGAGAAGACTGTCAAACTGGACCTCATCCATTAGTGGTGTTTTTGTTAACCTGTTATTAGATCATAAAACAAGTTCCTTCTGGTGTTAATGATGTTTCTATAGAAACCTGAGTTATTTCCACCCTGAAACCTGTTGTTAGAAAAACACCATATATGTCAACCTCTTGGAAACCTCCTCCAGTCATTTGTAAGGAGAAGGGGAAGGGGTTCATTTTCAAATTAGCTGTACCATTGTTGGTCATCCACCTATGACCATTTTAGGATGATTGATTCCCTTTAAAAAGGGGGCATGGAGTCTTATAGGAACACTCCACTACACTGCCTGAAGGTAAGCAGAGATGACAAGGTCTTAGCAAGCTTTGCTAAGGAGTCAGCTTCTTGTGTGACATTACAATAACCAAATACTGGGCTAAAGCAGATATTCTATGATCTTGTATATTGAAATGTGATGTTATAGCAATTTAATTTTAGCATAATCTTGTTAATAGTGTGACAAAGAACTTAATCAAAGCTGATCAATTCTTCCTTTCATTCTTACATGACATCAAAGAGACCAAGAAAGAACTTGAAGGATTGAAAGCAGGTAGGTCTCTAGATTTCAGGATGGGTGATGCATTAATGGAGGAGTTTGGTGCCGCCGCACCTTTTCTGCGCAAGTCAGACAAGGAGCGCCTGGAGGCCCAGACTCGTCCTTTTGACATAAAACGGGAATGCTTTGTGCCGGATCCTGAAGTCGAGTATGTTAAAGGCACCGTATCCAGCCGAGATGGAGACAAGGTCACTGTTAACACTGAATATGGAAAGGTAGAAATCTGAGCCCAACATTACAAAGGAACTAATAATTACGAATAATTTTAAAGCATCAATGATCTAAAGCCTCTGTTTTTCTATTTCACAGACAGTGACTGTGAAGGAGTGTGATGTTCACCCTCAGAACCCACCAAAGTTTGATAAAATTGAGGACATGGCCATGTTCACCTTCCTGCATGAACCTGCTGTGCTGTTTAACCTCAAAGAGCGTTACGCAGCCTGGATGATCTACGTGAGTAAAAAGGATATGACACTTGAAAAACACGTTAATAATAAAGATGTCACATGTTGATTTCATTCTTAAATATCTCTTTCAGACCTACTCAGGACTTTTCTGTGTAACTGTCAACCCCTACAAGTGGCTGCCAGTGTACAACCAGGAAGTTGTTGTTGCCTACAGAGGCAAGAAGAGGACTGAAGCTCCTCCTCACATCTTCTCCATTTCTGATAACGCCTACCAGTACATGTTGGCAGGTAAATGTCATGTATAGTGTCTCACAGTGTGTCTGTCAACGTGTCTAATCTTTAGTTATTTATTTAGTTATTTATTTATTTACTTACTTACTTATTTATTTTTACTTAAATTTTTCACCTACAGACAGAGAGAACCAGTCAGTCCTGATCACGTAAGTAGAAAATTTACTCTGATTTTTAAAGACACATACAATGCAGTGTATACTTATGATGAATATTTGACTATCACTAGTGGAGAATCTGGTGCAGGAAAGACTGTCAACACCAAGAGAGTCATCCAGTACTTTGCTAGCATTGCAGCAACACCTGGAAAGAAAGATTCATCTTCTGAGAAAAAGGTTATTGACTCATGTTATTAAGAAGATTATTTAGCCACAATGTTCCTAAATATAAGCCACTGAATACATATAATACCTTTTTTCAGGGCACCCTGGAGGATCAAATTATCCAGTGTAACCCTGCCCTAGAGGCCTTTGGTAATGCCAAGACCATCCGAAATGACAACTCATCTCGTTTTGTGAGTTTATTTCATATATGTTTATATTAATCTTGTAAGAACAAAGGAAATGTGTAAAACTTACCTGGTCTTATTTACCCATAGGGCAAATTCATTCGTATCCACTTTGGTGTCAGTGGAAAATTGTCCTCTGCTGACATTGAGACTTGTAAGTACAAATCTAATTCATACAAATTTTCAAGTGTAAAAAGAACTGCTTATAATGAACAAATTGCAATGTGAACTTTTTTATCTAGATCTTCTGGAAAAGTCTCGTGTGACTTTTCAGCTTAAGGCTGAGAGAGATTACCACATCTTCTACCAGATCCTGTCTCAAAGGAAACCAGAATTGCTGGGTTAGTGCAGTATTCTGCCTACACTATATAGTGTGCTATGTTTGATAAATACACCTAAATTTTGTTGTTGCTGGTTCATAAAATAAAAAGTGTTAGTAATTAATAAATGAGGGCCACAAAGTTAGATGGTATATAGCAGTGGGTCTTATTGACTTGTTGACATATACATTTGATACATGAAGATGAAATGTGAATGTGTATTCTATTTATCTTACAGAAATGTTGCTCATCACCAACAACCCCTATGACTATGCTTACATCTCCCAAGGAGAGACACAAGTGGCCTCTATTAATGATGCTGATGAGCTTATAGCTACTGATGTATGTATTAAACTTAAATATTGCTTTAATGCTAAACCTTTAATAATATAAAAAATTATTAATAATAATTGATCTATATATAATGTATAGTATAATACAATGTATTTGGCCAACAGGAAGCTTTTGATGTGCTAGGCTTTACCCAAGAAGAAAAGAATGGCATTTATAAACTGACTGGTGCCATCATGCACTTTGGTAACATGAAGTTCAAGCAAAAGCAGAGAGAGGAGCAGGCTGAGGCTGACGGCACTGAGGGTCAGTGTTATCCTTTAGAAATGTTTATATGGTGTGGGTGTAGCACTGCACATTAAACAATTTGCAATACATCAATTCACAGTTTCTTCCTTATCTAAACAGATGCTGACAAAGTCGCATATCTGATGGGTCTAAACTCTGCCGATCTGCTTAAGGGTTTGTGTCACCCAAGAGTCAAAGTTGGAAATGAGTGGGTCACCAAGGGACAGAATGTCCAGCAGGTAATAAAATTGAGTTTTTTCTGTTGTATTATTCGCCTCTTCTAAAGATGAAGTCTTTAATAATTGACTACTGTTTATTTTTTAGGTGTACTATTCAATTGGTGCGCTTTCAAAATCAGTGTACGAGAAGATGTTCCTTTGGATGGTTGTGAGAATTAACCAATCTCTGGACACCAAGCAGCCTCGCCAGTACTTCATTGGTGTGCTGGATATCGCTGGCTTTGAGATCTTTGATGTACGTGTTAAAACAATACTGCTTTTAGTTTTTCATCCATGTTGCTGGGATTTTTTTCTCTACTTTTTTTGGCTTCATGCTTGTTAATGACACTGTATTTCTACTGCAGTTCAACACCTTTGAGCAGCTGTGCATCAACTTTACTAATGAGAAGTTGCAGCAGTTTTTCAATCACCACATGTTTGTGCTGGAGCAAGAAGAATACAAGAAAGAGGGTATTGAGTGGGAGTTCATTGACTTCGGCATGGACTTACAAGCTTGTATTGAGCTTATTGAAAAGGTAAGCATACAATACTAAGCATAGACTGAAAAAAATCACTTTATTTTCCAAAAAAATATCACTGACCACTTACTCTCTGAATTTCAGCCCATGGGTATCATGTCCATCCTTGAAGAGGAGTGCATGTTCCCCAAAGCCAGTGATGCCACATTCAAAGCTAAGCTTTATGACAATCACTTGGGCAAATCTAACAATTTCCAGAAGCCCAGGATTGTAAAAGGTAGACCAGAGGCTCACTTTGCCCTGGTTCACTATGCTGGCACTGTTGACTACAACATTAACAACTGGCTGGTGAAGAACAAGGATCCACTCAATGAAACTGTTGTGGGGCTATACCAGAAGTCCACTCTAAAGCTGTTAGGCACTCTCTTTGCCGGTTATGCTGGAGCTGACTCAGGTAAGGGAATTTAGAGAACTGGAGATTAGTAGCAAAAAACTGTTGATGAAAGGAATGTTTCTGTTATATATATATGTTTGAAACCAAATGACTCTCAAAATGAGAATAAATATTTGGAGGGTATGTGGATGGTAACATACTAGCGAACAAATTCAGTTTTAATAAGACTTGTGAAGGTTGAGCATAAAATTTGGGCCAAATAAAACACCATTTAAGTATGCATCAGCGCCACAAAAGCAGATAAATAAGTACATGCACATCAAAGTAAGAGTATAGCAAGGTTAATGGCATCTGTTATAAGGATTTAGCATGCCTGGGTTATAATCCATTAAACATGAAGAGGCTGGAAAATTGGGCAGGCTACAGATTTATATTCTCACCATAGATTATTTTTGGCTGCAGTACAAACGAAAAAGTGGAAAAGCGAATATACTGAAATGAAAAAGAAAGGCAACTATACTATATAAATTGCTTAAAACTGAAGATTGCTTTGTTTCAAACAGCTTCAGACTCTGGAAAGGGTGGAAAAGGTGCAAAAAAGAAGGGTTCATCATTCCAGACTGTGTCTGCCCTCCATCGTGTGAGTTGTTAAACAATTCTTACACAAAGGTGCAGTAAAATATGAGTAGTAATGCAACTTAAACTTACTGTTATACCATCAACAGGAGAATCTGAACAAGTTGATGACAAACTTGAAATCCACACACCCACACTTTGTGCGCTGCCTCATCCCCAATGAGACAAAGACTCCTGGGGCCATGGAGAATCCTCTCGTGATGCACCAGCTACGCTGTAACGGTGTGCTGGAAGGCATCAGGATCTGCAGAAAGGGGTTCCCTAACAGGATCCTGTATGGTGACTTCAAACAACGGTGAGTTTTTCTTAATCCATTACTTTTTATTTGAACAGAAAAATCCTGCACGTATTTAAGATCTTATGTGTTATTTACTCACTTCTGTTCAGGTATCGTATCCTGAATCCTGCTGCTATTCCTGAGGGGCAGTTTATTGACAACAAGAAAGGTGCAGAGAAACTACTTGGCTCTCTGGACATTGACCACAGCCAATATAAACTGGGACACACAAAGGTATTATGAATATACATGTTAAGTTTCAAATAAGCAACTTTCCCTGTTCTTCTCAGACACAAAATCTCTCATGCAATCATCTCTGTTTAGGTGTTCTTCAAGGCTGGTCTTCTGGGTACACTTGAGGAAATGCGAGATGACCGCCTTGCACTCATCATTACTGGGATTCAGGCGAGGGCTCGTGGTATACTTTCAAGGATTGAATTCCAGAAGATTGTAGAAAGGAGGTAGGTTATATTGGCTTTCGAATATTGTTTTTAACTAACTTTCCTAATCTAATAAATTAAATAATACATCTATTTAATAAAATTTATGCAGGGATGCCTTGTTGGTAATCCAGTGGAATGTCCGAGCTTTCATGGGTGTGAAGAACTGGCCATGGATGAAGCTGTACTTTAAGATCAAACCTTTGCTGAAGTCAGCTGAGGCTGAGAAAGAAATGGCCAATATGAAAGAAGAATTCACAAAGTTGAAAGAGGCCTATGCTAAATCTGAAGCTCGCAGGAAAGAACTGGAAGAGAAAATGGTCTCTCTTCTCCAAGAGAAAAATGACCTACAGCTCCATGTCCAATCTGTAAGTGCTGTAGAATTAATCAAAATGAGCATATGTATTTATGTATATATGTATGAATTATACATTTATAATGTTATGCTTATTTGTTGACACAAGAATGCCGTTTTCTAAGCTGTTGAAACATTATGTGCATTTTTAGGAACAAGATAACCTTGCTGATGCGGAAGAGCGATGTGAAGGTCTAATTAAGAACAAGATCCAACTTGAAGCAAAATGCAAAGAGTTGACTGAGAGACTGGAAGATGAAGAGGAAATGAATGCTGAGCTGGTTGCAAAGAAAAGAAAACTTGAGGATGAATGCTCTGAGCTGAAGAAAGACATTGATGATCTGGAGCTTACCTTGGCCAAAGTGGAGAAAGAAAAGCATGCTACTGAAAATAAGGTAGGTTCTACCATCATTTTAATTGTTCTGTCATTTACTTTAGTGCAATTCAACTTTGGTAGAAGCAAGCATTGTTTCAATGTACTGAAGCAATGCTATACATATTAGGTTAAAAACCTGACTGAGGAAATGGCGGCTCTGGATGAAATCATCGCCAAGCTGACCAAGGAGAAAAAAGCTCTCCAGGAAGCTCATCAGCAAACACTGGATGATCTGCAGAGTGAGGAGGACAAAGTCAACACTCTGACCAAAGCCAAAGCTAAACTGGAGCAGCAAGTTGATGATGTGGGTAACAGATAATACTTTATAAAAAATATTTTAACAGAGGACTAAAGAGGATAATAAATTTGCTCTTTTTTCCCCACTGACATCCTCTAGCTTGAGGGATCTCTCGAACAAGAAAAGAAAATTCGAATGGACCTTGAGCGAGCCAAGAGAAAACTTGAGGGTGACTTGAAGTTGACTCAAGAGAATGTGATGGATTTGGAAAATGACAAGCAGCAAATGGAGGAAAGGCTTAAAAAGTAAGAATTGAAATATATTTTCTGAAATTCATTTATAATGGCACAGAAACTAAAATATCCTATTTATTCTACAGAAAAGACTTTGAGGTCAGCCAACTTAACAGTAAAATCGAGGATGAACAAGCAATGGGAGCCCAACTCCAGAAGAAACTGAAGGAGTTGCAGGTAATGGAAGAAACCTAAACAAAACAAAATGTCTGCATTGTTGAAATGTAAAATTTCTAAAATCAAATGTTCTGGAAACAGGCTCGTATTGAAGAGCTTGAAGAAGAGTTGGAGGCTGAGAGAGCTGCTCGTGCCAAGGTTGAGAAGCAAAGGGCAGATCTGGCTCGAGAACTGGAGGAGATCAGTGAGAGGCTGGAGGAGGCTGGTGGTGCCACTGCAGCTCAGATTGAAATGAACAAGAAGAGAGAGGCTGAGTTCCAGAAACTGCGCAGAGACCTTGAAGAGGCCACCCTGCATCATGAAGCCACTGCTGCAACTTTAAGAAAGAAACATGCTGACAGTGTTGCAGATCTGGGAGAACAGATTGATAACCTTCAGCGAGTGAAGCAGAAGCTTGAGAAGGAGAAGAGTGAACTGAGACTGGAGCTGGATGATGTGGTCTCCAACATGGAGCAGATTGTTAAAGCCAAGGTAACAATGAATAATTATGTACAGTGTATACAGACATTTATATTTTATCTTCAAAATAAAGACATCAAAATTCATCAAATTTTCCAGGCAAACTTGGAGAAAATGTGTAGAACCCTGGAAGACCAAATGAGTGAATTCAGGACCAAAGCTGAGGAAGGCCAGCGCACAATCAATGATTTTTCAATGCAGAAGGCAAAGCTTCAAACTGAAAATGGTAAGCCTGTCAGCAACCAAACATTAAAGGTGGGGTGTACGTTGTTTGAGAAACGCTTCAGAAAACTGAGTTGGGCCGACAAACAAAACAAACGTGTAGCCAATGAGCAGAAAGGGGCTTGTCTTATCAATATGCAGCGGAGAGAGTGTTCAGTGCACATGTCTGAAATTAGCAGAAAGCGATTGAAACATTGACATGGCAGATAACAACGAAAAGCGAAAAAAGATCAGATATAAGATCAGCTTTCCAGCGCTGGAGAGAACTTCCGCATGAAATGGAGCTAAACCTTTCACGGTACAACACACAGTACTACAAAAACACATTCGTATTGTATTTATTGATAAAAATATCCCCTCAGAGCTATCAAAAAAGGGGTGACACCCATTTGGGTTAGGGCCGTGTTTCTTTTGGTGATTTCAAATGTCAACTTTGGCTTTCAAACATTGTACACCCCACTTTTAAACCATATTTATACAGTGTAATTCATCTTAGATTTGTCTCATCATTTAAGGTGAGCTTTCCAGACAATTGGAAGAAAAGGATTCACTGGTCTCTCAGCTGACAAGAGGGAAACAGTCCTACACCCAGCAGATTGAGGATCTCAAGAGACAGCTGGAAGAGGAAGTCAAGGTATCTTTCAATGCTCATTAATTAGCACATAAAACCTACAAAAAACCCCACTATAACCATGCTATCAACTGATTTCCAGGCCAAGAATGCCTTGGCTCATGCAGTGCAGTCGGCTCGTCATGATTCTGACCTGCTCAGAGAGCAGTATGAAGAGGAGCAGGAGGCTAAGGCTGAGCTACAGCGCAGTCTTTCCAAAGCAAACTCTGAGGTAGCTCAGTGGAGAACCAAGTATGAAACTGATGCCATCCAGAGAACAGAAGAGCTGGAGGATGCAAAGTAAGTGCCTTGTACATAAAACCTTACTTTTATATAACCTGTCTATATAATTACAATTCAGTTTAATTGGACATTTTAGAAATAATGCTTTGGGAGCTAGATTTTTTTTGCATAATATCATCAAGGGAAAACAAATTATACACGATATGTTTTGTAACAAGCTGTGATAATTTTTAATATCTATTTATTTAACATATTTATTTATTCAGGAAAAAACTTGCTCAGCGTCTGCAAGAAGCAGAGGAAGCTGTGGAAGCTGTAAATGCCAAATGTTCTTCTCTGGAGAAAACTAAACACAGACTGCAGAATGAGATTGAAGATCTTATGGTTGATGTAGAAAGATCCAATGCTGCTGCTGCTGCTCTGGACAAGAAGCAAAGGAACTTTGACAAGGTGACAAACAAACTGATATTAGCTCTTAATTGCACCAGGGATACTTTTCCAAATCTAGTCATTTGCAAATGAATTTAACCTGCAAAGAAGAAAACATGTCATTATTGTCTTCTTTAGTTTCACCTGAAATCCTCCTGATGTACTGGAAGTGTTTCTGTGCTCAATAGATATCTATGCTCCACAGGTCCTGGCTGAATGGAAGCAAAAGTATGAAGAGTCCCAGTCTGAGTTGGAAAGCTCTCAGAAAGATGCCAGATCTCTAAGCACTGAGCTCTTCAAACTGAAAAATTCCTATGAGGAGTCTTTGGACCATCTGGAGACCATGAAGAGGGAGAACAAGAACTTGCAAGGTTCTTATAATTTGAACATTATTCAAAATAACAGTGTTTACATTTCAGATTGTTTGTTAATGCCTTGTTTTCTATTAAAAAGAGGAAATTGCTGATCTCACTGAACAACTTGGTGAAAGTGGGAAGAGTATTCATGAGCTGGAAAAAGCAAGGAAACAGTTGGAGCAGGAGAAGGCTGAGATTCAAGCAGCTCTTGAGGAAGCTGAGGTGAATTTATGAAAATGGTCACATTCCTGGATTATACTATGATACTTCTATTTATTCAAAACAAAATACTTCCTGTTATCTGTTACTAACAGGGATCTCTTGAGCATGAGGAGGGCAAAATTCTTAGAGCTCAACTGGAGTTCAACCAGGTAAAGGCTGACATTGAGCGTAAGCTGTCTGAAAAGGATGAGGAAATGGAGCAGGCCAAGAGAAACCAACAAAGAGTGGTGGATACCCTGCAAAGCTCTCTGGAGTCTGAGACTCGCAGCAGAAACGAAGCCCTCAGAATTAAGAAGAAGATGGAAGGAGACTTAAATGAGATGGAGATACAGCTCAGCCAGGCTAACAGGCAGGCTGCAGAGGCCCAGAAACAGCTGAAGAGTCTCCATGGACATATGAAGGTATGCCAAAAAAAATTCTTTGTATAATTTAAGTATACTGAGATTTTTTTTATTAAATTATTCATTTTGTACTTTTTCAGGATTCTCAACTGCAGCTGGATGATGCTCTTCGTGGTAACGATGATCTCAAAGAGAACATTGCTATTGTGGAGAGACGTAACAATCTACTCCAGGCTGAACTGGATGAACTAAGATCCCTTGTAGAGCAGACAGAGAGAGGCCGCAAACTGGCTGAACAAGAACTGCTGGATGTCAGTGAGAGGGTTCAGCTACTGCACTCTCAGGTAGTATACTGATTTCTTTTTTTAATTACAGGGCAGATACAGTTGAATATGAATTATAAAATCTCTATGCATTTTTAGAACACTAGCTTGCTGAACCAGAAGAAGAAACTAGAGGGAGACACTTCTCAGCTGCAGACTGAGGTAGAGGAGGCTGTCCAAGAGTGCAGGAATGCTGAGGAAAAAGCCAAAAAAGCCATCACTGATGCTGCCATGATGGCAGAAGAGCTAAAGAAGGAGCAGGATACCAGTGCTCACCTGGAGCGCATGAAGAAGAACATGGAGCAGACCATTAAAGACCTCCAGCACCGTCTGGATGAAGCTGAGCAAATCGCCATGAAAGGTGGCAAGAAGCAGGTCCAGAAGCTGGAGGCTAGGGTATGTTCCTATGTTTATCTCAATCTGACTCCAGAAAAATGAAACATCCATTTGTTACACTCATTCTATTTAATTAGGTCAGAGAGCTGGAAAGTGAAGTGGAGCTGGAACAGAGGAAATCCAGTGAGTCAATTAAGGGCGTCCGTAAATATGAGCGCCGTATTAAGGAGCTGACCTACCAGGTTATTTCCCTTATCAACAAAGTTTAATATGCAATAACATTAAAAAACAAGAATGACAGAATTTAGTATATATTCCTGCTTTTTATTTTGTAGACTGAGGAGGATCGCAAGAATCTTGCCCGTCTGCAGGACCTTGTGGACAAACTTCAGCTAAAGGTCAAGTCCTACAAGAGAGCTGCTGAGGAGTCTGTAAGTTTATTGTCGAACTAAACTACTCTACTTTTGCTGTTTGCTATATATTGCCATGAATTGCCATTCACTGTGTTTTCATTTTTAAGGAGGAGCAAGCTAATGCCAATCTTGGAAAGTTCCGCAAACTGCAGCATGAACTGGATGAAGCTGAGGAAAGAGCAGATATTGCAGAGTCCCAAGTCAACAAGTTGAGAGCTAAGAGCCGTGACACTGGTTCCAAGGCAAGTACTGTAATCAATAGCACACAAAAAACACACTGACCAGAACAACATAGTCTGGAAAATGAACAAGGGCAAATTCTCTTCTTTATTTGTTACAGAAAGGACATGATGAAGAGTGAACCTCCCCTGCAGACGTATTGCAGAGCTTTTGAAAATGTGTTAGTCAACAGTCTCATGTAGAATAAATAAGTATTTTAAATTCTAAACTTCCTTGACAGCTCTGATTTTTCACTGCACTCAAAACAGCTACATTAAATAAAGAGTTTAACATAATTTACATTTTTTAACATAATTTACATAATTGACATTATGTCAGATAAAATGAACACAGTGTGCAATGATTTTTTTTTAAACTAATAAATGAAGAAAATATGCCTCTTTTCACATCATAGCGCACATGCAAAAACAAGGTGTCGTGTTGCTGCATAAATTTTAGCATACTGGCACCCATGACAGTAGGGCACAAAATAAGGGGTGGGGGTTCAAGTGAATATATTACAAAAAGTTTTGGTTAGGTGTGCTCCTGGATTTTCATTTCATTTTTTTAAAGTAATTGTCGACAAAAAATAAAAGTTGTGCACTCTGTCAATAGATTTGAAGTCATTGTTTTAGTGTTTCCACCAAGAAATGTACAGTCTTCTAGCAATAGCTTTTTGCAGCTGCTTTAAATATAGCACATTCAGATTTCTCTGGTAAATCCCTATTTTCCCAAAGCATTTGTTAGATGCTGTGATCCTGGGTTAATTTGATGCACCTACTGTAGCTGCTACCATTTGTAGTGAATCACCAAGTGATCTGTAGACAGCTTTGCAACTCCATTTACCCAAACATATGATTGAAAATATTCCAAAAAAGAGGATCACTGTCACCTACACAGAAGAGAGACAACTGCCAAGTCAAGAAGTTTGGTCTAATTAATCTAAAACATGAACATACTTGAGTCTGGTCTTGATCTTACAAGATGGCTTCATTTCGAACTGAGCCCGGCCAAATTATGTGTCCAAGTCATCTGCCTCCAGGCCTGGTAAAAGACACAATTCCAAGGTGTTTCTGAGCTGCAATTCTCTCAACAGGTAAATGTTATTTATTTGTTCTATATGCTTACAATTTACACTGATATCTATCTAAAAAATTACTAGAACATACATTGCATGGGGCTAGGGGCTTGCTAATGGCTAATGTTAACTGTCCAAAATTATTTAATGTGCTTATTCAATTAACTAATGTGAGAACTGAACAAAAGGTCTTTTACAGTATTGCATATGAATAAGGTCCGTAAATTTGATTTTGTAATAACATATGCATGGTGCGGGTTCAAGATCCCATAAGTTTGAAGTTTTTATAAATAAGTTGAAGTTCTTCAAACTTTTTTAACATCATTGGAAGAATCTTGAGCTGTTCTTTGCTTTTGATCAGTTTTCATAATTAATGTATGGTGGCCCATAACTTTGAAACCAGTGTTTTGTTGAGAGAGAAATTCAATTCAATTCAAGTTTATTTGTATAGCGCTTTTTACAATGGGCTTTGTCTCAAAGCAGCTTTACAGAACATAAACATAGAACAGAAGGTAAACATAAGGAGAAGAATAGAGAATTAATATAGTAAAAAATTAAAGATATATATAGAAAAAAGTAATAGAATTTTGTTACAAATTTTATACATTAGTTTTTGTATTCTTCCATAAAAAACACCATTATCTATGCGTCCTACATGTCTCTTTGCATGGATGTGTGAAAAACTGAGATAGTCTCTCTCACCTTTTGTTCAGAACAGATGCAGGAACCTCACTAATAATAGTGCAGTGTTTGACAAAAAGAAGGTTCAGGTTACAGCTTTCAACAAAGGAGGAGTACCACTGTTTCTTCAGTCCTTGCTCCTATGTGATGATAATCCAGATCAATCAAACAGCTGAGAATGGGGCACCAGTAAGAATGTCAAGAGCTTAGAATAGACTGTCCAAGTGTTAAGACTAAGTAAGGTACTTGATGAGAGGGAGCCTGTCAACTGTGAAACAGGGGTGAGGACAGGCTTGACCTGTATCAGTACAAAATATTGTTGATAATAGTCTTAAACTAGAATAATCTAGTTGACACAATTGTCCTTTCAGAATAACTATCCAGTTTCAGAATGCAGCTTAAAAAGGTTTAGTTCTCCAGCGTGATGATGTAAATTTGATAATGTTTGATTTTCTAGTCTTGTTAGACATCCATTACATACAGTCAAACATTAATGTAACATTTTACAAGTTCTCTGTATCAATGTACATAATAATGAAGTGATATTTTGAGATCCATTAAAAGTTGCTTGTATAATGTCAAAAGGAAGAAAATGTTTATTCTAGACTGTCTTTTTATCAATTAATCATCTGAATCAGCTCATAACACCTAAGCATTTACCAATGTGTTCTTTTAACCGACAACTCTTTACAGCCTTAGATAAGTGGCATATGGCTGAGACGTATTTGTACTCTAATAGTTGAACATCATGCATAACAATAAATTTCACTTTTAAAATTATAAATGTGTGTCTGGTTTATTGACATTTAGAACAAGTTGTTCTAAATCTTGAACTTCAACCATGTAGGAACTCACAAAGTAAATGCATAAAGACAAAAATTATCTCCCCCAAGCAGATGATAACCATTGTCGAAGGTTACAACAACTGGGTCTACCTTGGTTAACTGCTTTCCTGATTTTAATGCATGTTTAACAAGCACGTGAAAAATATGAAAAGGAAAATATTCTAGAATTCGGTTTAAGAACAGCTGAAAAGCAGCATGCAAACAAAAACTACACCTGTCTTCTGTGGTTCGGTCAAATCCAAGGTCATAGAAGTTAGATTCCCATTTTTACCTTTAGTACTGTTCTACAGTATTCTCAGTCTCAAGCTAGATCTGCATTGTTTCCTTGCTTTTATCCTTGGACACAAAGATAACCTGTGAAATTCCTAGTGGGTGCCGTACTCTCATTCAGAAGGACAGCTTGTGATGGAAGTTCAAATATACATATCCAATATCCACCATGACGTATATCCCTTACCTTATGAGGTGTAACAGATAAGGAAGTTTAAACAAAAACATTGTATTGTACATATACTCTATAGAGGCCTTTTCTTATTTATACACTTTTCATTGTTTTACCTCTAATGCCTTCCAGCTGCTCTGCTGCAGCTTCATTTAAACATACATTCTGTGTTCCAAAAAGGGCTTTGTGCCACACGCACCTAGCCAAATAGGGCATGAGAACGTCACCACCATTGGAATTCTTGCCATACTACTTTTATTCGGTCTCTATATAAAGAGACACACAGACAGGCTCTAACCACATACAACGCTACATCTACATCACACATCAAGGTAAGTCATGCTTATGAATTTTTACACTACTGATATATTAATATAGTGTAATAAGACTAGTGGTTAAGGTGTTCGGCTAACAATCGAAAAGTTGTGAGCTTGATTCCCAAGTCCACCAGGCTGCCACTGCTGGGTCCCTGAGCAAGTCCCTTAAGCATCAATTGCTCAGTTGGATAAAATGAGAACAAAATGTAAGTCACCCTGGATAAGACCGTCTGCGAAATTCAGGAAAAGTAATGCAATATTGTGAACATTAACTGAATCTGGGGAATGCGATAGCCTAGTAGTCAAGGTGTTGGTCTACTAATCGGAAAGTTGTAAGTTCGATCCCAGGTCCACCAATCTGTCACTGATGGGCCGCTGAGCAAGGCCCTTAACCCTCAATTGCTCAGTTTTTTTTATATATATATATATATATATATATATATATATATATATATATATATATATATATATATATATACACACATATAAATTTTGATAATGTAAGTCGCTCTGGATATGGGTGTCTGCCAAAAGCTGGAAATGTAAATGCTAAATAAAAAAATAACTGATATAACCCTGAAAACCTTTCTGTCTGTTCCAGGTCAAGCACAAATCATTCTTCCTGTCTTTGCCATAAAATGTATGTATTACATTTCTATATACAAAGAAAAACTTAAAACATCTTTACCTTGTTTTGAATATTAACAGATATTACAAATTATGCAAACATTCAGACAACCACACACAAATAAATTGTGTTAAAAAAATGTTGCTTTGGCATTTCAAAAACACAGCTTGAAAACCAACACAAAAAAAATCTGTTTTATAAAATGCATTTGCTCTCCTTCTACATTATTAATTAGATGTATTGATTATTGAATATATCTTAAGTCCACTAGAAACATGGGTGACGCGTTAATGGCGGAGTTTGGTGTCGCAGCATCTTTTCTGCGTAAGTCAGACAAGGAGCGACTAGAAGCCCAGACTCGTCCTTTTGATATGAAACGGGAATGCTTTGTGCCAGATCCCGAAGTCGAGTATGTCAAGGCCTCTGTCACCAGCCGTGATGGAGAAAAAGTTACTGTCGAGACTGAATTTGGAAAGGTAGATCTTTTCGAACTACTGATGAACTAATGAACCATCATTTAGACAGTTCTTTATTAGTCTAAACATCTGTTTTTCTATTTCACAGACAGTGACTGTAAAGGAGTGTGATGTTCACCCTCAGAACCCGCCAAAGTTTGATAAAATTGAGGACATGGCCATGTTCACTTTCCTGCATGAACCTGCTGTGCTGTTTAACCTCAAAGAGCGTTACGCAGCCTGGATGATCTACGTGAGTAAAAAAGATATGAGACTCATAAAACACAATAATAATAAAGATGTCACATGTTGATTTCATTCTTAAATTTATCTCACAGACCTACTCAGGACTTTTCTGTGTAACTGTCAACCCCTACAAGTGGCTGCCAGTGTACAACCAGGAAGTTGTTGTTGCCTACAGAGGCAAGAAGAGGACTGAAGCTCCTCCTCACATCTTCTCCATTTCTGATAATGCCTACCAGTACATGTTGTCAGGTAAATGTCATGTATAGTGTGTCAGAGTGTGTCTGTCAATGTGTCTAACATTTATTTGTTTGTTTGTTTATTTATTTTTACATTTTTCACCTACAGACAGAGAGAACCAGTCAGTCCTGATCACGTAAGTACAAAATTTACCCTGATTTTTAAAGACACATACAATGCAGTGTATACTTATTATGAATATGTGACTACCACTAGTGGAGAATCTGGTGCAGGAAAGACTGTCAACACCAAGAGAGTCATCCAGTACTTTGCTAGCATTGCAGCAGCACCTGGAAAGAAAGATCCATCTTTGGAGAAAAAGGTTACTGACATGTTATTAAGAAGATTATTTAGGCACAATGTTCCTAAATATAAGCCACTAAATACATATAATACCTTTTTTCAGGGCACCCTGGAGGATCAAATTATCCAGTGTAACCCTGCCTTAGAGGCCTTTGGTAATGCCAAGACCATCCGAAATGACAACTCATCTCGTTTTGTGAGTTTATTTCATATATGTTTATATTAATCTTGTAAGAACAAAGGAAATGTGTAAAACTTACCTGGTCTTATTTACCCATAGGGCAAATTCATTCGTATCCACTTTGGTGTCAGTGGAAAATTGTCCTCTGCTGACATTGAGACTTGTAAGTACAAATCTAATTCATACAAATTTTCAAGTGTAAAAAGAACTGCTTATAATGAAAAAAATGCAATGTGAACTTTTTATCTAGATCTTCTGGAAAAGTCTCGTGTGACTTATCAGCTCAAGGCTGAGAGAGATTACCACATCTTCTACCAGATCCTGTCTCAAAAGAAACCAGAATTGCTGGGTTAGTGCAGAATTTTGTAGTTGGTCTGATTTGATGAAATATAAATTTGATACATGAAGACATATATGTGAATGTGCATTTCATTTATCTTACAGAAATGTTGCTCATCACCAACAACCCCTATGACTATGCCTTTATCTCCCAAGGAGAGACACAAGTGGCCTCTATTAATGATTCCGAGGAGCTTATGGCAACTGATGTATGTGTAACTCTTAAATATATATATTTTTTCTATCCATGATATATAGTATAATACAATGTATTTGGTCAACAGGATGCTTTTGATGTGCTAGGCTTTACCCAAGAAGAAAAGAATAGTATATATAAACTGACTGGTGCCATCATGCACTTTGGTAACATGAAGTTCAAGCAAAAGCAGAGAGAGGAGCAGGCTGAGGCTGACGGCACTGAGGGTCAGTGTTATCCTTTAGAAATGTTTATATGGTGTGGGTGTAGCACTGCACATTAAACAATTTGCAATACATCAATTCACAGTTTCTTCCTTATCTAAACAGATGCTGACAAAGTCGCATATCTGATGGGTCTAAACTCTGCCGATCTGCTTAAGGGTTTGTGTCACCCAAGAGTCAAAGTTGGAAATGAGTGGGTCACCAAGGGACAGAATGTCCAGCAGGTAATAAAATGGAGTTTTTTCTGTTGTATTATTCGCCTCTTCTAAAGATGAAGTCTTTAATAATTGACTACTGTTATTTTTTTAGGTGTACTATTCAATTGGTGCTCTTGCAAAATCAGTGTATGAGAAGATGTTCCTTTGGATGGTTGTGAGAATTAACCAATCTCTGGACACCAAGCAGCCTCGCCAGTACTTCATTGGTGTGCTGGATATCGCTGGCTTTGAGATCTTTGATGTACGTGTTAAAACAATACTGCTTTTAGTTTTTCATCCATGTTGCTGGGATTTTTTTCTCTACTTTTTTTGGCTTCATGCTTGTTAATGACACTGTATTTCTACTGCAGTTCAACACCTTTGAGCAGCTGTGCATCAACTTTACTAATGAGAAGTTGCAGCAGTTTTTCAACCACCACATGTTTGTGCTGGAGCAAGAAGAATACAAGAAAGAGGGTATTGAGTGGGAGTTCATTGACTTCGGCATGGATTTGCAGGCTTGTATTGAGCTTATTGAAAAGGTGAGCATACAATACTAAGCATGGACTGAAAAAAATCACTTTACTTTCCAAAAAAATATCACTGACCACATTCTCTCTGAATTTCAGCCCATGGGTATCATGTCCATCCTTGAAGAGGAGTGCATGTTCCCCAAAGCCAGTGATGCCACATTCAAAGCTAAGCTTTATGACAATCACTTGGGCAAATCAGCTAACTTCCAGAAGCCCAGGATTGTGAAAGGTAGACCAGAGGCTCACTTTGCCCTGGTTCACTATGCTGGTACTGTGGACTACAACATTAACAACTGGCTGGTGAAGAACAAGGATCCACTTAATGAAACTGTTGTGGGGCTATTCCAGAAGTCCACTCTAAAGCTGTTAGGCATTCTCTTTGCTGGTTATGCTGGAGCTGACTCAGGTAAGGATATTTGGAAAATTGGAGAATAATGGCTCAGAACTTTAGACTAATGGAAAGCAATGCTGCATTGACTAGGTATAATCTTTAATGAGAAAACTTGTCCGTTAAAGTGCAATAAATCTGACTGAAGGGTGAGTTGGAAATTAGTAATGAAACGCTTGCATTCAGTTTTCTAAGTTGGCACAAGAAGCTGGGAGGGTGAAGCTCAAATTATAGGTGGACGAATAAATACATAAAGATATATTCTGGAAAAAAAAGCAATTTACATATGTATCGTGTTATGGGTGCAGAGAACAGATTAAATGCAGTAAACATATAAAAGGTAAATATCTTTCACCTTCTCGGAACATTGCTATGGCTGCCTATGTTAAATACAGTTGAGCATAGCATTGTTTTCATTTGTTCTTAAATTGAAAACTGTCTCCAAACATGTATTCTCATTCAAGACCATGTCTGGCCCAAAAAATGCAAAGTTAAGACTCAAGTATGATCTCAGTTGTTGATGACAGTATAATTGTTTTATTTTACAGCTGAATCAAAGAGTGGCAAAGGTGCAAAAAAGAAAGGTTCTTCATTTCAGACTGTGTCCGCACTCCATCGTGTAAGTTATTAATCATTTATTATATTACAGTTCAGGAAAATATATACAGGAATTCAAAATATGGTATATGGTCAAAATGGAGAATTAACCATCGCATCCAAGCACAATATGTGCTTGTTGAACATCCTGTTTAAAAACCATTGGCAAAAATATGGAATTGTTATTCCCCCTTTGGTGCTGTTACAGCTACACTCTTCTGCAAAAAAAAAAAAAGATTTTGAAATGGGTTTGAGACCTGTACTCAAGGCCACTCAAGTTCTCCCACAACAACCTAAGAAAGCTAAGCAAGTCTTAGCAAGATTCATAGTGAAACAGATTTGGTCTCAAACAACTGGAATTTGTAATGTTACAGTGTACAAAGACATAGATTAACTGTGTGCTTTGTACTTTGGGGAAACATTTTGAGGAAGACACACACAGAGACATATATAAATGACAGCATAAATGTATCATATGGTGTGACACTTGATTTAATCCTATCTACAGGAAAACCTGAACAAGTTGATGACAAATTTGAGATCCACACACCCACACTTTGTCCGCTGCATCATCCCCAATGAGACCAAGACTCCTGGGGCCATGGAGAATCCTCTTGTTATGCACCAGCTACGCTGTAACGGTGTGCTGGAAGGCATCAGGATCTGCAGAAAGGGCTTCCCTAACAGGATCCTGTATGGTGACTTCAAACAACGGTGAGTTCTGATTGCAAAAATTGAATAAATCTCAGGTAAATGTTCTAGAACTGGAATATAATTAAAGTTCTGATTATTTTCAATATTGTATTTAGTTACCGTATCCTGAATCCTGCTGCCATTCCTGAGGGGCAGTTTATTGACAACAAGAAAGGTGCAGAAAAACTACTTGGCTCTCTGGACATTGACCACAACCAGTATAAACTGGGACACACAAAGGTATAAGGCTTAGACAAATTTAATGTCAAATTAGCAATTTCTTCAGTCATCTCATCTCTAACACATTATCTTTAATGTAATCTCTGTTTAGGTGTTTTTCAAGGCTGGACTTCTGGGTCAACTTGAGGAGATGCGAGATGACCGCCTTGCACTCATCCTTACTGGGATTCAGGCGAGGGCTCGTGGTCTTCTATCAAGGGTTGAATTTCAGAAGATTGTTGAGAGGAGGTAGGTTATACCTCAAGTAAAAAATTATGTTTAAACAAATTTCTTGAAGAACAGAAAAATTAATAGAAATGTCATCATTTCAGGGATGCCTTGTTGGTAATCCAGTGGAATGTCCGAGCTTTCATGGGTGTGAAGAACTGGCCATGGATGAAGCTGTACTTTAAGATCAAACCTTTGCTGAAGTCAGCTGAGGCTGAGAAAGAAATGGCCAATATGAAAGAAGAATTCACAAAGTTGAAAGAGGCCTATGCTAAATCTGAAGCTCGCAGGAAAGAACTGGAAGAGAAAATGGTCTCTCTTCTCCAAGAGAAAAATGACCTACAGCTCCAAGTCCAATCTGTAAGTGCTGTAGAATTAATCATAATGAGCATTTTAATTTTTGCTATTTTTATGTACATTTCATAATGTTATGCTTATTTGTTGACACAAGAATTCCGTTTTTCCAAGCTGTTGAAACATGGGTTTTATTTTGTTGTTGTTTTTTCTTTCTTTATTTAACCAGGTGAGTCAGTTGAGAACCAGTTCTCATTTACAATGATGACCTGATCAAAGGCAACATAAAAATTAATATAATACACAAACACAGCTATAAACAATGACATGTAAAACCAACCAAAATATAAAAAGAAGTACAGAGATTTTGAGTTAGTACAGTAACTGATGTGCATTTTTAGGAACAAGATAACCTTTCTGATGCTGAAGAGCGATGTGAAGGTCTAATTAAGAACAAGATCCAACTTGAAGCTAAATCCAAAGAGTTGGCTGAGAGACTGGAAGATGAAGAGGAAATGAATGCTGAGTTGGTTGCAAAGAAAAGAAAACTTGAGGATGAATGCTCTGAGCTGAAGAAAGACATTGATGATCTGGAGCTTACCTTGGCCAAAGTGGAGAAAGAAAAGCATGCTACTGAAAATAAAGTAGGTTCTACCATGATTTTAATTGTTCTGTCATTTACTTTAGTGCAATTCACCTTTGGTAGAAGCAAGCATTGTTTCAATGTACTGAAGCAATGCTATACATATTAGGTTAAAAACCTGACTGAGGAAATGGCGGCTCTGGATGAAATCATCGCCAAGCTGACCAAGGAGAAAAAAGCTCTCCAGGAAGCTCATCAGCAAACACTGGATGATCTGCAGAGTGAGGAGGACAAAGTCAACACTCTGACCAAAGCTAAAGCTAAACTGGAGCAGCAAGTTGATGATGTGGGTAACAGATAATACTTTATAAAAAATATTTTAGAGGACTAAAGAGGACAAAATAGAGGACTAAAGAGGATAATAAATTTGCTCTTTTTTTTACCCCACTGACATCCTCTAGCTTGAGGGATCTCTCGAACAAGAAAAGAAAATTCGAATGGACCTTGAGCGAGCCAAGAGAAAACTTGAGGGTGACTTGAAGTTGACTCAAGAGAATGTGATGGATTTGGAAAATGACAAGCAGCAAATGGAGGAAAGGCTTAAAAAGTAAGAATTTGAATATATTTCGTGAAATTCAAAGCATTTATAATGGCACAGAAACAAAAATATCCTATTTATTCTGCAGAAAAGACTTTGAGGTCAGCCAACTTAATAGTAAAATCGAGGATGAACAAGCAATGGGAGCCCAACTCCAGAAGAAACTGAAGGAGTTGCAGGTAATGGAAGAAAACTAAACAAAACAAAATGTCTGCATTGTTGAAATGTAAAATTTCTAAAATCAAATGTTCTGGAAATAGGCTCGTATTGAAGAGCTTGAAGAAGAGTTGGAGGCTGAGAGAGCTGCTCGTGCCAAGGTTGAGAAGCAAAGGGCAGATCTGGCTCGAGAACTGGAGGAGATCAGTGAGAGGCTGGAGGAGGCTGGTGGTGCCACTGCAGCTCAGATTGAAATGAACAAGAAGAGAGAGGCTGAGTTCCAGAAACTGCGCAGAGACCTTGAAGAGGCCACCCTGCATCATGAAGCCACTGCTGCAACTTTAAGAAAGAAACATGCTGACAGTGTTGCAGATCTGGGAGAACAGATTGATAACCTTCAGAGAGTGAAGCAGAAGCTTGAGAAGGAGAAGAGTGAACTGAGACTGGAGCTGGATGATGTGGTCTCCAACATGGAGCAGATTGTTAAAGCCAAGGTAACAATGAATAATTATGTACAGTGTATACAGACATTTATATTTTATCTTTAAAATAAAGACATCAAAATGCATCAAATTTTCCAGGCAAACTTGGAGAAAATGTGTAGAACCCTGGAAGACCAAATGAGTGAATTCAGGACCAAAGCTGAGGAAGGCCAGCGCACAATCAATGATTTTTCAATGCAGAAGGCAAAGCTTCAAACTGAAAATGGTAAGCCTGTCAGCAACCAAACATTAAAGGTGGGGTGTACGTTGTTTGAGAAATGCTTCAGAAAACTGAGTTGGGCCGACAAACAAAATAAACGTGTAGCCAATGAGCAGAAAGGGGCGTGTCTTGTCAATATGCAGCGGAGAGAGTGTTCAGTGCACATGTCTGACATTAGCAGAAAGCGATCGAAACATTGACATGGCAGATAACAACGAAAAGTGAAAAAAGGCTTACGATAAGGCAAGAAGCAGGACCCGTGTTTATATAAGATCAGCTTTCCAGTGCTGGAGAGAACTGAACATCTTCCGCATGAAATGGAGCTAAACCTTTCACTGTACAACACACAGTACTACAAAAACACATTTGTATTACCAGAGTATTACTCCTTGAGTTAATTTATTGATAAAAAATATCCCCTCAGAGCTATCAAAAAAGGGGTGACACCCATTTGGGTTAGGGGCGTGTTTCCTTTGGTGATTTCAAATGTCAACATTGGCTTTCAAACATTGTACACCCCACTTTTAAACCCTATTTATACAGTGTAATTCATCTTAGATTTGTCTCATCATTTCAGGTGAGCTTTCCAGACAATTGGAAGAAAAGGATTCACTGGTCTCTCAGCTGACAAGAGGGAAACAGTCCTACACCCAGCAGATTGAGGATCTCAAGAGACAGCTGGAAGAGGAAGTCAAGGTATCTTTCAATGCTCATTAATTAGCACATAAAACCTACAAAAAAAACCCACTATAACCATGCTATCAACTGATTTCCAGGCCAAGAATGCCTTGGCTCATGCAGTGCAGTCGGCTCGTCATGATTCTGACCTGCTCAGAGAGCAGTATGAAGAGGAGCAGGAGGCTAAGGCTGAGCTACAGCGCAGTCTCTCCAAAGCAAACTCTGAGGTAGCTCAGTGGAGAACCAAGTATGAAACTGATGCCATCCAGAGAACAGAAGAGCTGGAGGATGCAAAGTAAGAATCTACTGACTTTGCGGATTCCATTTTAACAATGTATCAATATGACAAAAATGACATTTATTGTCAACAGAAAACCCACACTGAAATTCCAGAAACATACCCTTCTCTTTTTCAGGAAGAAACTTGCACAGCGTCTGCAAGATGCAGAAGAAGCTGTGGAAGCTGTTAATGCCAAATGTTCATCTTTGGAAAAGACAAAACACAGACTGCAGAACGAGATCGAAGATCTTATGGTTGATGTAGAAAGATCCAATGCTGCTGCTGCTGCTCTGGACAAGAAGCAAAGGAACTTTGACAAGGTCGGTACAAAAATAAATGCATACACTGATTTTTTTGGCATTTGGATAAGTCATTTAAACAAGCTTAATCAACAAATATTCAACAAGAATATCCATTTTTTAAAAATCCAATTTAATGGGGTGATCTTAAAATGGTTGTTCACATAAAATCTTCCTAAAATACTGCCTTTCCAAGTATATCTGTGCACACTTTAATCAGGTCCTGGCTGAATGGAAGCAAAAGTATGAAGAGTCCCAGTCTGAGTTGGAAAGCTCTCAGAAAGATGCCAGATCTCTAAGCACTGAGCTCTTCAAACTGAAAAATTCCTATGAGGAGTCTTTGGACCATCTGGAGACCATGAAGAGGGAGAAGAAGAACTTGCAAGGTTCTTATAATTTGAACATTATTCAAAATAACAGTGTTTACATTTCAGATTGTTTGTTAATGCCTTGTTTTCTATTAAAAAGAGGAAATTGCTGATCTCACTGAACAACTTGGTGAAAGTGGGAAGAGTATTCATGAGCTGGAAAAAGCAAGGAAACAGTTGGAGCAGGAGAAGGCTGAGATTCAAGCAGCTCTTGAGGAAGCTGAGGTGAATTTATGAAAATGGTCACATTCCTGGATTATACTATCCTTCTATTTATTCAAAACAAAATACTTCCTGTTATTTGTTACTAACAGGGATCTCTTGAGCATGAGGAGGGCAAAATTCTTAGAGCTCAACTAGAGTTCAACCAGGTAAAGGCTGACATTGAGCGTAAGCTGTCTGAAAAAGATGAGGAAATGGAGCAGGCCAAGAGAAACCAACAAAGAGTGGTGGATACCCTGCAAAGCTCTCTAGAGTCTGAGACTCGCAGCAGAAATGAAGCCCTCAGAATTAAGAAGAAGATGGAAGGAGACTTAAATGAGATGGAGATACAGCTCAGCCAGGCTAACAGGCAAGCCGCAGAGGCCCAGAAACAGCTGAAGAGTCTCCATGGACATATGAAGGTATGCCAAAAAAATTCTTTGTATAATTTAAGTATACTGAATTTTTTTTTTATTAAATTATACATTTTGTACTTTTTCAGGATTCTCAACTGCAGCTGGATGATGCTCTTCGTGGTAACGATGATCTCAAAGAGAACATTGCTATTGTGGAGAGACGCAACAATCTACTCCAGGCTGAACTGGATGAACTAAGATCCCTTGTAGAGCAGACAGAGAGAGGCCGCAAACTGGCTGAACAAGAACTGCTGGATGTCAGTGAGAGGGTTCAGCTACTGCACTCTCAGGTAGTATACTGATTTCTTTTTTTAATCACAGGGCAGATACAGTTGAATATGAATTATAAAATCTCTGAGGATTTAACTATAACTCCATGCATTTTTAGAACACTAGCTTGCTGAACCAGAAGAAGAAACTAGAGGGAGACACTTCCCAGCTTCAGACTGAGGTAGAGGAGGCTGTCCAAGAGTGCAGGAATGCTGAGGAAAAGGCCAAAAAAGCCATCACTGATGCTGCCATGATGGCAGAAGAACTAAAGAAGGAGCAGGACACCAGTGCTCACCTGGAGCGCATGAAGAAGAACATGGAGCAGACAATCAAAGATCTCCAGCACCGTCTGGATGAAGCTGAGCAAATCGCCATGAAAGGTGGCAAGAAGCAGGTCCAGAAGCTGGAGGCTAGGGTATGTTCCTATGTTTATCTCAATCTGACTCCAGAAATATGAAACATCCATTTGTTACATTCATTCTATTTAATTAGGTCAGAGAGCTGGAAAGTGAAGTGGAGCTGGAACAGAGGAAATCCAGTGAGTCAATTAAGGGCATCCGTAAATATGAGCGCCGTATTAAGGAGCTGACCTACCAGGTTATTTCCCTTGTCAACAAAGTTTTATATGCAATAACGTTAAACAACCAGAATGACAGAATTTAGCATATATTCCTGCTTTTTATTTTGTAGACTGAGGAGGATCGCAAGAATCTTGCCCGTCTGCAGGACCTTGTGGACAAACTTCAGCTAAAGGTCAAGTCCTACAAGAGAGCTGCTGAGGAGTCTGTAAGTTTATTGTCAAACTAAGCTACTATATTTTTGCTGTTTGCTATATATTGTATTTGCCATTCACTGTGTTTTCATTTTTAAGGAGGAGCAAGCTAATGCCAATCTTGGAAAGTTCCGCAAACTGCAGCATGAACTGGATGAAGCTGAGGAAAGAGCAGATATTGCAGAGTCCCAAGTCAACAAGTTGAGAGCTAAGAGCCGTGACACTGGTTCCAAGGCAAGTACTGTAATCAATAGCACACAAAAAACACACTGACCAGAACAACATAGTCTGGAAAATGAACTAGGGCAAATTCTCTTCTTTATTTGTTACAGAAAGGACATGATGAAGAGTGAACCTCCCCTGCAGATGTATTGCACAGCTTTTGAAAATGTGTTAGTCAACAGTCTGATGTAGAATAAATAAGTATTTTAAATTCTAAACTTCCTTGACAGCTCTGATTTTTCACTGCACTCAAAACAGCTACATTAAATAAACAGTTTAAAACATAATTTACAGTTCATTTAAAATAACTGACATTATGTCAGTTAAAATGAATACAGTGGGCAATGATTTTTGTAATAACTAATAAATGAAGAAAAAAAATATGCCTTTTTCCCCCATCATAGCGCACATGCAAAAACAAGGTGTCGTGTTGCTGCTTAAATTTTAGCATACTGGCACACATGACAGTAGTGCACAAAATAGGCTGTGCTGCTGGATTTTCATTTCATTTTTGGAAAATTATCATTGACACAAATACAGTGCCTTGCAAAAGTATTCATACCCACTGAACTTTTCCACATTTTGACATGTTACAACCACAAAGAAAATGTAATTTTTGGGGTTTTTACGAAAGAAAGTGGCACATAATTGTGAAGTGGAATTAAAATTATAAATGGAGTCCACATTTTTTTTTTACAAATAAATATCTGAAAAGGCTCCAGTTTCCTCCCCCGGTCCAAAGACATGCATGGTAGGTTGACTGGCATCTCTGGAAAATTGTCTGTAGTGTATATGATTGCGTGAGTGAATGAGAGAGTGTGTGCCCTGCCTTGTGTTGGCACTCCGTCTAGGGTGTATCCTTGATGCCAGATGACGCCTAAGATAGGCACAGGCTCCCCATGACCCGAGGTAGTTCGGATAAGCGGTAGAAAATGAATGAAGGAATGAATATCTGAAAAGTGTGGTGTGCATTTGTATGCAGCCCCCTTTACTCTGATATCCCAAATTAAAATCCATTGAAGCCAACCGCCTTCAGAAGTCACCTAATTAGTAAATAGAGTGCACCTGTGTGTAATTTAATCCCAGTATAAATACAGCTGTTCTGTGAAGCCCTCAGAAATGTGTTAGAGAACATTAGTGAACAAACAGCATCATGAAGACCAAATAACACACCAGACAGGTCAGGTATAAAGTTGTGGAGAAGTTTAAAGCAGGGTTAGGTTATAAATTAATATCCCAAGCCTTGAACATCTCACAGAGCACTGTACAATCCATCACCCGGAAATGGAAAGAGTACTGCACAACTGCAAGCCTACCAAGATGTGGCCATCCACCTACTGTAAACTGACAGGCCGTGCAAGGAGAGCATTAATCAAAGAAGCAACCAAGAGGCCCATGGTAACTCTGGAGGAGCTGCAGAGATCCCCAGCTCAGGTGTGTCAGGATGCAGCTCGGACTTTGGCTACATGCTTTTGTTGATGTTCTGTGTTCACGTGTCTGCCCCACCCTTGTCTCGTCCTCCTCGCCTTTGCACACCTGTTCTTCACGTGTTAATTGTTGTTATTATTTAGTTGAGCCATGTTGCCTTGAGCAGCGCGGAATCCTCTGTTGTTGTTTGTCGTTGTCATCTGTTGTCTTGTCTCTAGTCTCTGTCCCTGTTTTGTGTTTTTTTTATTTAATAAACCTGTTTATTTTACACTATCCTGCATTTGGGTCTATTTTATCCCTGCATCGCTGACAGAAAGATTTTGCCACTCCTGCTAGATCTTAGGAGTGGCAAAATCCTTCTGTCAGCGAGGCAGGGATAAAATAGACCCAAATGCAGGATAGTGTAAAATAAACAGGTTTATTAAATAAAAAACATCACCCCACATCTGTCCGGTGGGGACTTCGCTTCACTTCTAGTTTCCGTGGAGGACGCTACCCCACTTACTGCCCATTGGAGGTGTTGCAAGCCCATGATTTGCCTCCATCGATATTTTTGTTGATTTTTGCTCTGTGAAGGAAGGATTTTTTTTCCCACCCTCCCTCCCCTTTTCTGGTTTCCGAGATGTGGGTCTGGCCTCAGTGTGTCGGGGGTTGCGCTCGGCCCTTTTGCTCGGCTGTGGACGTCGCTCGGCCCTTCTGCTCGGTTGTGGACATCACTCAGCCCTCTCTGGCTGGGTCGCTGTGCGCCTTGCTCCCCCCACCTGCCTCGCAGTGTGCCTTGCCCCCCCAACGGCCTTGCCGTGTGCCTTGCCCTCTCCCACCTGCCTCACCGTATGCCTCGCCCCCCCCCCAGACCTTGTTGAAACTGTTATTAAGACGGATTGGTGGGTCGGGAGCCGCGCCTCGAGGGGGGGGTACTGTCAGGACTCAGCCCGGACTTTGGCCATGTGCTTTTGTTGATGTTCTGTGTTCACGTGTTTGCCCTGCCCTTGTCTCGTCCTCCCCACCTCTGCACACCTGTTCCTCATGTGCTAATTGTTGTTAGTATTTAGTTGAGCCACATTGCCTTGAGCAGCGCAGAATCCTCTGTTGTCTGTTGTTGTTTGTCGTTGTCATCTGTTGTCTTATCTGTATTCTGTGTCCCTGTTTCGTGTTTTTTTATTTAATAAACCTGTTTATTTTACACTATCCTGCATTTGGGTCTATTTTATCCCCGCATCGCTGACAAGGTGGGAGAATCTGTCCACAGGACAACTATTAGTTGTGCACTCCACAAATCTGGTCTTTATGGAAGAGTGGCAATACTGTAAGACAGCCATTGTTTAAAGTAAGCCAGAAGAAATCCCATTTGCAGTTTGCGACAAGCCATGTGGGGGACACAGCAAGCATGTGGAAGAAGGTGCTCTGGTCAGATGAGACCAAAATTTAACTTTTTGGCCAAAATTCAAAACGTTATGTGTGGCAGAATCCAAACACTGCACATCACCCTGAACACACCATCTCCTAATAATAGTGCAGTGTTTGACAAAAATAAGGCTCAGGTTACAGATTTCAACACAGGAGGAGTACCACTGTTTCTTCAGTCCTTGCTCCTGTGTGATGAAAATCCAGATAATCAAACAGCTGAGAATGGGCAAGAGCTTAGAATAGACTGTCCAAGCGTTACGACTAAGTAAGGTACTTGATGAGAGGGAGCATGTCAACTGTGAAACAGGGGTGAGGACAGGCTTGACCTCACCCCTCTTGAGAACGTTATGTTTGGTGGAAATCTAACACTGTGCATCACCCTGATGCAAACATACAGCCAGGGCTACAATGGAGTGGTTTAGATCAAAGCATATTCATGTGTTAGAATGGCCCAGTCAAAGTCCAGACCTAAATCCAATTGAGAATCTGTGGTGAGACTTTTGCAAGGCACTGTAAAAGTTGTGCACTCTCTCACTAGATTTGAAGTCATTGTTTTAATGTTTCCACCAAGAAAGGTACAGTCTTCTAGCTATAGATTTTTGCAGCAGCTTTAAATATAGCAGAAGCTTTAAATATAGCACATTCAGATTTCTCTGCTTTCACTCTTTACACAATAAAAGTCATCTTAAATGTGTAAGTTAAATCACTATTTTCCCAAAGCATTTGTTAGATGCTCAAAAAAAATGATCCCGGGATAACTTGATCCACCTCGCTGCTACCATTTGTAGTGAAGCACCAAGTGATCTGTAGACAGTGATCTTTGCAACTCCATTTACCCAAACATATGATTGCATAATATTCCAGAAAGAGGATCACTGTCACCTACACATAGAAGGGAGTTTGAAGTTCTTATAAATAAGTTAAAGTTCTGTCAGGACCACTTTGTCACAAGGGAATTAGATGATATGCATACAGTTAGTGTTGGCGGTATGGTTCTGTTCTGGGCAAGAATCCACGTGCCCGTCCAAGCGCATGCATGGACAGAGTGGGGAGAGTGGCGACTAGAAAATAGAATAGACCCCCCCTAACAGAACCACTAGCATGCATAGTATTGATAAGCTCACTTACACGTTTTTGGAAAGAATAAATGAATGGATAGATAGATAATCAAATAATTAGAGAGGGGGGAGAGAGAGAGAAAAAGGTATGTGGAGATTTAAGACAACTGGTACAGCGAACACGGGTTCTGGCGTGGTGGAGTCGGGGTTGGAGGAGGGAGTTTAGATCGCGGCAGCAGTGAAGCGCTGAACGGATCTATGAATGGGAATTTAAATGGTCGGGTAATACAGATGTCGTAACCGGATTGGTGCACGTCACGGACAGCTGATTAACAGCTGATGCACGCTTGACGACATGGCCTGCCAGAACTAACACGATGCTTGATTTCTGTCAGGACCACTTTGTCACAAGGGAATTAGATGATATGCATACAGTTAGTGTTGGCGGTATGGTTCTGTTCTGGGCAAGAATCCACGTGCCCGTCCAAGCGCATCGACTAGAAAATAGAAGAGCAGCGACTAGAAAATAGAATAGACCCCCAAAACAAAACCATGTGCCAAGGGGAAAAACCCCCAACATAACTGTAGCAGTGTGAAGCCGGTCATCCGGAACTGATCAAAAATCGGAGGAGTGTCGTCCTGGTTGAGCGAATAATGGCATAATGCAACGAGCACGTTGCTGAGTCAATTAAAGCGAAGTGTGGAGCAAAAAGGGGCTTGATGCACCCCTGCGCAGCGCTATGAACAAGCATGTTGGATATCCACTAATAATAAAATGATGGGTAGGGGAGCACGCATCCTGTGGAACTCTGGTTTCTCATGAAGCTTGGTTTCGACATCCTGAGGGAAGAAAAAGATGTTGCAGTATGAAGCCAGTACTTCCACCTAAACATGATAAGGGGAAGGTCATCCTGGGCTGATCGAAGCAGCATATTGCGACAAGCATATTGCTGTAGTCTGTAGAGTCGAGTGTGAGTCGTAGAGGGGGAAGCATGATACACCCCTGCGGCAGCGATGAAACGATGAGCATGTATTATATATGCTAGGCTATAGTGGGAACAGGTAGGGGAAGCATGCATCCTGTAGAGGACTCTAGTTGCTCGTGGGGCTTGGTATTCGAACATACTTCTAAAGGCTAGTACGTCCGGGGCTAATCGACAATCAGGGGAAGCATCGCCCTGGGCTGAGCAGATGGCGGCATATTTGCACGAGCTTGCAGCTGCAGAAGTTGAGGCCGAGTGTGCAGCGTAACGGAGGGAGCGGGATACGCCCCGTGGCAGTAATATAGTGACGGCATGTTGTGCATACGCTAAGCTAGCAACGAGCATGTAGTATATCCACTCAGCTAGTGCAGCAGGGGAAGCTTCCCCTGAGCTGAGCGGAAGGCGGCATGTGCATTTTTTTTTTTTTTTTTTTTTGTGTAACGGCATGATGTGAATCCACTCAGCTATGTGCAGCAGGGGAAGCTTCCCCTGAGCTGAGCGGATGGCGGCATGTTTGCAATGAGCATGTAGTATATCCACTCAGCTAGTGCAGCAGGGGAAGCTTCCCCTGAGCTGAGCGGATGGCGGCATGTTTGCAATGAGCATGTAGTATATCCACTCAGCTAGTGCAGCAGGGGAGGCTTCCCCTGAGCTGAGCGGATGGCGGCATGTTTGCAATGAGCATGTAGTATATCCACTCAGCTAGTGCAGCAGGGGAAGCGTCCCCTGAGCTGAGCGGATGGCGGCATATGCATTTTTTTTTTTTGTGTAACAAGCATGATGTGAATCCACTCAGCTAAGTGCAGCAGGGGAAGCTTTCCCTGAGCTGAGCGGATGGAGCATATTTGCAACAAGCATGTAGTATATCCACTCAGCTATAGTGCAGCAGGGGAAGCTTCAACTGAGCTGAGCGGATGGCGGCATATTTGCAACGAGCATGTAGTATATCCACTCAGCTAGTGCAGCAGGGGAAGCTTCCCCTGAGCTGAGCGGATGGCGGCATATTTGCAACGAGCTTGTAGTATATCCACTCAGCTAGTGCAGCAGGGAAAGCTTCCCCTGAGCTGAGCGAATGGCGGCATTTTTGCAGCGAGCATGTTGCTGTAGTAAGTTGAAAAGCTATCCCTCGGTTGGCTAGTGCGTGATTAGATGCTGCGAAGACGTCTTCCTGAGGGAGAAGAGAGGGACAGGTGTGTGGATTCATGATGATCCTCCGGGCTTTCCTTATATGCTGCCTGGTGCAGATGTCCTGGAGGGAGGGAACTTTCCAGAACTTTAAGGTTGCCAGCGTGCTGTTTCCGAACCAACAGTGGTGCAGCCCATCAGGATGCTCTTTATTGTGCAGTTGTAAAATGTTCTGGGGATGCTGGGGCTTGTTCCTATCTTCCTCGGCCATCTTGGGAAGAAGATACTTACAACTGAGGGTTAAGGGCCTTGCTCAGGGGCCCAGCAGTGGCAGCTTGGTGGACCTGGGGTTCGAACCCATGACCTTCATGATGCATCAGTAGCCCAACACCTTAACCACTAGCGTGTCATAACGTGGCCTAGCAAGGCATGACTTAACCTGGCATAAAATGATGGGACATGGCGTAGCATGCGTAACTTAGCATAGTGGGCGTATCGAGGCATAGCATTACCTAGCAAAACGTAACATAGCAAAGCTAGCATTGCATGACATGGCCCGTTGTGACATGCATGCAAAACATAGCTTAACGTGGCGAAGTATGCATGGCATGACGTAGCTTAACACCGCGAGGCATGCACTAGCCTAGCATGACATGGCGTGGCCTAGCATGACGTAGCATGACATGACGTTTCGTGACATAATGTAGAGTAGCGTTAAATGACTAGCCTAGCCTGCGTAACGTAGCGTAGCACGCGAGGCGTAGCATGACGCGGAGTGGCATAACGGACTGGACAACACACCAGCCCTAAGGTTGCTTCCGGCTCAACGAACGCGCCATTAAAGCGAACACGCGCGCCGTATCGACTTGAATATGAAGTTTAAAGCATATTCAAACGTTCCTTTCGGCTTGGGTAACCGGTAGTAATCACGACCGCTTATAGTTCCATATCGCGAACACGAAGGGAGACAGCTTGCGGTTTGAACTCTGAATGCCACCGAGTTTAGATCGCGGCAGCAGCGAAGCGCTGAACGGCTCTATGAATGGGAATTTAAATGGTCGGGTAAAACGGATGTCGTAACCGGATTGGTGTACGTCGCGGACAGCTGATTAACAGCTGATGCACACTTGACGACGTGGCCTGCCAGAACTAACGCGATGCTTGATTTTTTAGAACTTATTTAACTTTAAATGGAAGAATCTTGAGCTGCTCTTTGCTTTTGATCAGTTTTCAGCAAATAATTAATGTTGGCCCATAACTTTGAAACCAGTGTTTTGTTGAGAGAAAAAAAAATAGGTTTTTGTATTCTTCCATAAAAAGTACCAATAATTGTTACAGATGTTCTGCTGTTAACCAAGTTCTTCAAACATTATCTGCGTGTACTTCATGTCTCTTTGCATGGATGTGTGAAAAACTGAGATAGTCTCTCTCACCTATTGTTCAAAACAGATGCAGGAACCTCCTAATAATAGTGCAGTGTTTGACAAAAATAAGGCTCAGGTTACAGATTTCAACACAGGAGGAGTACCACTGTTTCTTCAGTCCTTGCTCCTATGTGATGATAATCCAGATAATCAAACAGCTGAGAATGGGCAATAGCTTAGAATAGACTGTCCAAGCGTTAAGACTAAGTAAGGTACTTGATGAGGGAGCATATCAACTGTGAAACAGGGGTGAGGACAGGCTTGACCTGTTTCAGTACAAAATATTTAACAATGTTGATAATAGTCTTAAAATAGAATAATCTAGTTGACACAATGGTCCTTTTAGAACGTTAAGCTATGTTTTGCATGCATGTCACAACGGGCCATGTCATGCAATGCTTTGATAATAAGTTTGATTTTCTAGTCTTGTTAGACATCCATTACATACAGTCAAACATTTTACAAGTTCTCTGTATCAATGTACATAATAATGTAGTGATATTTTGAGATCCATTAAAAGTTGCTAGTATAATGTCAAAAGGAAGAAAACGTTAATTCTTTTTTATCAATTAATCACCTGAATCAGCTCATAACAACTAAGCATTTATCAATGTGCTCTTCTAACCGGCAACTCTTTACAGCCTTAGATAAGCGGCATATGGCTGAGACGTATTTGTACTCTAATAGTTGAACATCATGCATAACAATAAATTTCACTTTTAAAATTATAAATGTGTGTCTTGTTTATTGACATTTAGAACAAGTTGTTCTAAATCTTGAATTTCAGTCATGTAGGAACTCACAAAGTAAATGCATAGAGACAAAAATTACCTCACCCAAGCAGATGATAACCATTGTCAAAGGTTACAACATCTGGGTCTACCTTGGTTAACTGCTTTCCTGATATTAATACATGTTTAACAAGCACGTGAAAAATATGAAAAAGGAAAATATTCTAGAATTCAGTAAATGCATGCCTGCTGTGAGCTGTTGAAAAATTTAAAAATAAATGTGTTTAAGAACAGCTGAAAAGCAGCATGTAAACAAAAACTACACCTGTCTTCTGTGGTTCGGTCAAATCCAAGGTCATAGAAGTTAGATTCCCATTTTTACTTTTAGTACTGTTCTACAGTATTCTCAGTCTCAAGCTAGATCTGCATTGTTTCCTTGCTTTTATCCTTGGACACAAAGATAACCTGTGAAATACCTAGTAGGTGCTGTACTGAGATTGAGAAAGACAGCTTTGTGATGGAAATTCAGATATACATATCCAATATCCACCTTGAAACATATCCCTTACCATATGAGGTGTAACAGATAAGGAAGTTTAAACAAAAATATTGTATTGACATATACTGTACACTATATAGAAGCCTTTTCTTGTTTATATACTTTTCATTGTTTTACTGCTAATGCCTTCCAGCTGCTCTGCTGCAGCTTCATTTAAACGTACATTCTGTGTTCCAAAAAGGGCTTTGTGACACACGCACCTAGCCAAATAGGGCATGACAATGTCACCACCATTGGAATTGTTGCAACACTACTTTTATTCGGTCTCTATATAAAGAGACACACAGACAGGCTCTAACCAAATACAACACTACATCTACATCACACATCAAGGTAAGGCATGCTTATGATCTTTTACACTACTGATATATTAATAAGGTGTTGGGCTAACAATCGAAAGGCCCTTAACCCTCAATTGCTCAGTTGTATAAAAATGAGATAATGTAAGTCGCTCTGGATATGGGTGTCTGCCAAATGCTGGAAATGTAAATGCTAAATAAAAAAATAACTGATATAACCCTCAAAACTTTTCTGTCTGTTCCAGGTCAAGCATAAATCATACTTCCTGTCTTTGCCATAAAATGTATGTACTACATTTCTATAAACAAAGAACATCTTTACCTTGTTTTGAATATTAACAGATATTACAAATTTTGCAAACATTCAGACAACCACACACAAATAAATTGTGTTAAAAAAAATGTTGCTTTGGCATTTCAAAAGCACAGCTTGAAAAACAACACAAAAAAAAAAATCTGTTTTATAAAATGCATTTCCTCTCCTTCTACATTAATAAATACAAATGTATTGATTATTGAATATATCTTAAGTCCTCTAGAAAGATGGGTGACGCGTTAATGGCGGAGTTTGGTGTCGCAGCATCTTTTCTGCGTAAGTCAGACAAGGAGCGACTAGAAGCCCAGACTCGTCTTTTTGATATGAAACGGGAATGCTTTGTGCCAGATCCCGAAGTCGAGTATGTCAAGGCCTCTGTCACCAGCCGTGATGGAGGCAATGTTACTGTCAAGACTGAGTTTGAAAAGGTAGATCTTTTCGAACTACTGATGAACTAATGAACCATCATTTAGACAGTTCTTTAATGGTCTAAACATCTGTTTTTCTATTTCACAGACAGTGACTGTGAAGGAGTGTGATGTTCACCCTCAGAACCCGCCAAAGTTTGATAAAATTGAGGACATGGCCATGTTCACTTTCCTGCATGAACCTGCTGTGCTGTTTAACCTCAAAGAGCGTTACGCAGCCTGGATGATCTACGTGAGTAAAAAAGATATGAGACTCATAGAACACAATAATAATAAAGATGTCACATGTTGATTTCATTCTTAAATTTATCTCACAGACCTACTCAGGACTTTTCTGTGTAACTGTCAACCCCTACAAGTGGCTGCCAGTGTACAACCAGGAAGTTGTTGATGCCTACAGAGGCAAGAAGAGAACAGAAGCTCCTCCTCACATCTTCTCCATTTCTGATAACGCCTACCAGTACATGTTGTCAGGTAAATGTGATATGTTGTAATACCATTCTGATTAGAGGTATGTATAATTGTGTCAACATGTCTAACCTTTCTTTTTACTTTTTTACATTTTTCACCTACAGACAGAGAGAACCAGTCAGTCCTGATCACGTAAGTACAAAATTTACTCTGATTTTTAAAGACACATACAATGCAGTGTATACTTATAATGAATATGTGACTATCAAATAGTGGAGAATCTGGTGCAGGAAAGACCGTCAACACCAAGAGAGTCATCCAGTACTTTGCTAGCATTGCAGCAGCACCTGGAAAGAAAGATTCATCTTCTGAGAAAAAGGTTATTGACTCATGTTATTAAGAAGATTATTTAGGCACAATTTTCCAATATATAAGCCACTGAATACATATAATACCTTTTTAGGTCACCCTGGAGGATCAAATTATCCAGTGTAACCCTGCCTTAGAGGCCTTTGGTAATGCCAAGACCATCCGAAATGACAACTCATCTCGTTTTGTGAGTTTATTTCATATATATTTATATTAATCTTGTAAGAACAAAGGAAATGTGTAAAACTTACCTGGTCTTATTTACCCATAGGGTAAATTCATTCGTATCCACTTTGGTGTCAGTGGAAAATTGTCCTCTGCTGACATTGAGACTTGTAAGTACAAATCTAATTCATACAAATTTTCAAGTGTAAAAAGAACTGCTTATAATGAACAAATTGCAATGTAAACTTTTTATCTAGATCTTCTGGAAAAGTCTCGTGTGACTTTTCAGCTCAAGGCTGAGAGAGATTACCACATCTTCTACCAGATCCTGTCTCAAAAGAAACCAGAATTGCTGGGTTAGTGCAGAATTTTGTAGTTGGTCTGATTTGATGAAATATACATTTCATACATGAAGACAAATATGTGAATGTGCATTTCATTTATCTTACAGAAATGTTGCTCATCACCAACAACCCCTATGACTATGCCTTTATCTCCCAAGGAGAGACACAAGTGGCCTCTATTGATGATGCTGATGAGCTTATGGCTACTGATGTATGTGTAAATGTGTAAAAAAAAAAAAAAAAAAAAAAATATATATATATATATATATATATATATTCTTTCCATGATATATAGTATAACACATTGTATTTGGTCAACAGGAAGCTTTTGATGTGCTAGGCTTTACCAAAGAAGAAAAGAATAGTATATATAAACTGATTGGTGCCATCATGCACTTTGGTAACATGAAATTCAAGCTAAAGCAGAGAGAGGAGCAGGCTGAGGCTGACGGCACTGAGGGTCAGTGTTATCCTTTAGAAATGTTTATATGGTGTGGGTGTAGCACTGCACATTAAACAATTTGCAATACATCAATTCACAGTTTCTTCATTATCTAAACAGATGCTGACAAAGTCTCATATCTGATGGGTCTAAACTCTGCCGATGTGATTAAGGGTTTGTGTCACCCAAGAGTCAAAGTTGGAAATGAGTGGGTCACCAAGGGACAGAATGTCCAGCAGGTAATAAAATTTATTTTTTTCTGTTGTATTATTCGCCTCTTCTAAAAATGAAGTCTTTAATAATTTACTACTTCTGTTTTTTTTTTTAGGTGTACTATTCAATTGGTGCTCTTGCAAAATCAGTGTATGAGAAGATGTTCCTTTGGATGGTTGTGAGAATTAACCAATCTCTGTACACCAAGCAGCCTCGCCAGTACTTCATTGGTGTGCTGGATATCGCTGGCTTTGAGATCTTTGATGTATGTGTTAAAACAATACTGCTTTTAGTTTTTCATCCATGTTGCTGGGATTTTTATCTCTACTTTTTTTGGTTTCATCCTTGTTAATGACACTGTATTTCTACTGCAGTTCAACACCTTTGAGCAGCTGTGCATCAACTTTACTAATGAGAAGTTGCAGCAGTTTTTCAATCACCACATGTTTGTGCTGGAGCAAGAAGAATACAAGAAAGAGGGTATTGAGTGGGAGTTCATTGACTTCGGCATGGACTTACAAGCTTGTATTGAGCTTATTGAAAAGGTGAGCATACAATACTAAGCATAGACTGAAAAAAATCACTTTACTTTCTAAAAAAATTCACTGACCACATTCTCTCTGAATTTCAGCCCATGGGTATCATGTCCATCCTTGAAGAGGAGTGCATGTTCCCCAAAGCCAGTGATGTCACATTCAAAACTAAGCTTTATGACAATCACTTGGGAAAATCTGCTAACTTCCAGAAGCCCAGGATTGTGAAAGGTAAACCAGAGGCTCACTTTGCCCTGGTTCACTATGCTGGCACTGTGGACTACAACATTAACAACTGGCTGGTGAAGAACAAGGATCCACTTAATGAAACTGTTGTGGGGCTATTCCAGAAGTCCACTCTAAAGCTGTTAGGCATTCTCTTTGCTGGTTATGCTGGAACTGACGCTGGTAAGGATATTTCAGAAATTGGAGAATAATGGCTCAAAACCTTAGACTAATGGAAAGCAATTCTGCATTGACTAGGTATAATCTTTAATGAGAAAACTTGTCCGTTAAAGTGCAATAAATCTGACTGAAGGGTGAGTTGGAAATTAGTAATGAAACGCTTGCATTAAATTTTCTAAGTTGGCCCAAGAAGCTGGGAGGGTGAAGCTCAAATTATAGGTGGATGAACAAAAATACATAAAGATATATTCTGGGGGAAAAAAAAGCAATTTACATATGTACCATGTTATGGGTGCAGAGAACAGATTAAATGCAGTAAGCATATAAAAGGTAAATATCTTTCACCTTCTTGGAACATTGCTATGGCTGCCTATGTTAAATACAGTTGAGCATAGCATTGTTTTCATTTGTTCTTAAATTGAAAACTGTCTCCAAACATGTATTCTCATTCAAGACCATGTCTGGCTCAAAAAATGCAAAGGTAAGACTCAAGTATGATTTCAGTTGTTGATGACAGTATAATTGTTTTATTTTAAACAGCTGAATCAAAGAGTGGCAAAGGTACAAAAAAGAAAGGTTCTTCATTTCAGACTGTGTCCGCACTCCATCGTGTAAGTTATTAATCGTTTATGACATTACAGTTCAGGAAAATGTATACAGGAATTCAAAATATGGTAAATGGACAGAATGGATCATAATGGACCAATTGACCATCGCATCCAAGCACAATATGTGCTTGTTGAACATCCTGTTTTTAAAAACATTGGCAAAAATATGGAATTGTTATTCCCCCTTTGGTGCTGTTACAGCTACACTCTTCTGCAAAAAAAAACCCCAGTAGATTTTGAAATACATGGGAATTTGTTCCCCTTCAGCCACAAGAGCATTGGTGAGGCAGAACACTAATGCGAGGCAATTTATTAAATACAAAATTGTATAATGGGTTTGAGAACAGATTGGGTCTCAAACAAAGGGAATTTTTAATGTTACAGTGTACAAAGACATAGATTAACTGTATGCTTTGTACTTTGGGGAAACATTTTGAGGAAGACACACACAGAGACATATAAATGACAGCATAAATGTACCATATGGTATAACACTTGATTTAATCCTATCTACAGGAAAACCTGCACAAGTTAATGACAAATTTGAAATCCACACACCCACACTTTGTCCGCTGCATCATCCCCAATGAGACCAAGACTCCTGGGGCCATGGAGAATCCTCTTGTGATGCACCAGCTACGCTGTAACGGTGTGCTGGAAGGCATCAGGATCTGCAGAAAGGGGTTCCCTAACAGGATCCTGTATGGTGACTTCAAACAACGGTGAGTTCTGATAGTAAGATTGAATATAACTCAGGTAAATGTTCTGGAACTGGAATGCAATTAAGGTTCTGATTATTTTCAAATTTGTATTTAGTTACCGTATCCTGAATCCTGCTGCTATTCCTGAGGGGCAGTTTATTGACAACAAGAAAGGTGCAGAAAAACTACTTGGCTCTCTGGACATTGACCACAACCAGTATAAACTAGGACACACAAAGGTAAAAGGCTTAGACAAATTTAATGTCAAATTAGCAATTTCTTCATTGTCATTTTCTCTCTAACACATTATCTTCAATGTAATCTCTGTTTAGGTGTTCTTCAAGGCTGGACTTCTGGGAGAGCTTGAGGAGATGCGAGATGAACGCCTTGCACTCATCATTACTGGGATTCAGTCGAGGGCTCGTGGTCTTATATCAAGGGATGAATTTCAGAAGATTGTTGAGAGGAGGTAGGTTATACCTCAAGTCAAAATTATATTTAAACAAATTTCTTGAAGAACAGAAAAATAAATAGAAATGTCATCATTTCAGGGATGCCTTGTTGGTAATCCAGTGGAATGTCCGAGCTTTCATGGGTGTGAAGAACTGGCCATGGATGAAGCTGTACTTTAAGATCAAACCTTTGCTGAAGTCAGCTGAGGCTGAGAAAGAAATGGCCAATATGAAAGAAGAATTCACAAAGTTGAAAGAGGCCTATGCTAAATCTGAAGCTCGCAGGAAAGAACTGGAAGAGAAAATGGTCTCTCTTCTCCAAGAGAAAAATGACCTACACCTCCAATTCCAATCTGTAAGTGCTGTAGAATTAATCAAAATGAGCACTTAATTTTTTTCTATTTTTATGTACATTTCATAATGTTATGCTTATTTGTTGACAAGAATTTTCCAAGCTATTAAAACATGATGTGCATTTTTTAGGAACAAGATAACCTTGCTGATGCTGAAGAGCGATGTGAAGGTCTAATTAAGAACAAGATCCAACTTGAAGCTAAATCCAAAGAGTTGACTGAGAGACTGGAAGATGAAGAGGAAATGAATGCCGAGTTGATTGCAAAGAAAAGAAAACTTGAGGATGAATGCTCTGAGCTGAAGAAAGACATTGATGATCTGGAGCTTACCTTGGCCAAAGTGGAGAAAGAAAAGCATGCTACTGAAAATAAAGTAGGTTCTACCATCATTTTAATTGCACTGTCATTTACTTTAGTGCAATTCACCTTTGGTAGAAGCAAGCATTTTTTCAGTGTACTGAAGCAATGCTATACATTTTAGGTTAAAAACCTGACTGAGGAAATGGCGGCTCTGGATGAAATCATCGCCAAGCTGACCAAGGAGAAAAAAGCTCTCCAGGAAGTTCATCAGCAAACACTGGATGATCTGCAGAGTGAGGAGGACAAAGTCAACACTCTGACCAAAGCCAAAGCTAAACTGGAGCAGCAAGTTGATGATGTGGGTAACAGATAATACTGTATAAAAATATTTTAACAGAGGACTAAAGAGGATAATAAATTTGCTCTTTTTTACCCCACTGACATCCTCTAGCTTGAGGGATCTCTCGAACAAGAAAAGAAAATTCGAATGGACCTTGAGCGAGCCAAGAGAAAACTTGAGGGTGACTTGAAGTTGACTCAAGAGAGTGTGATGGATTTGGAAAATGACAAGCAGCAAATTGAGGAAAGGCTTAAAAAGTAAGAATTCAAATATATTTCGTGAAATTCAAAGCATTTATAATGGCACAGAAAATAAAATATCCTATTTATTCTGCAGAAAAGACTTTGAGGTCAGCCAACTTAACAGTAAAATCGAGGATGAACAAGCAATGGGAGCCCAACTCCAGAAGAAACTGAAGGAGTTGCAGGTAATGGAAGAAAACTAAACAAAACAAAATGTCTGCATTGTTGAATTGTAAAATTTCTAAAAGCAAATGTTCTGGAAATAGGCTCGTATTGAAGAGCTTGAAGAAGAGTTGGAGGCTGAGAGGGCTGCTCGTGCCAAGGTTGAGAAGCAAAGGGCAGATCTGTCTCGAGAACTTGAGGAGATCAGCGAGAGGCTGGAGGAGGCTGGTGGTGCCACTGCTGTTCAGATTGAAATGAGCAAGAAGAGAGAGGCTGAGTTCCAGAAACTGCGCAGAGACCTTGAAGAGGCCACCCTGCATCATGAAGCCACTGCTGCAACTTTAAGAAAGAAACATGCTGACAGTGTTGCAGATCTGGGAGAGCAAATTGATAACCTTCAGAGAGTGAAGCAGAAGCTTGAGAAGGAGAAGAGTGAACTGAGACTGGAGCTGGATGATGTGGTCTCCAACATGGAGCACATTGTTAAAGCCAAGGTAACAATGAATAATTATGTACAGTGTATACAGAAATTTATATTTATCTTTAAAGTAAACACATCAAAATGCATCAAATTTTCCAGGCAAACTTGGAGAAAATGTGTAGAACCCTGGAAGACCAAATGAGTGAATTCCGAACCAAAGCTGAGGAAGGCCAGCGCACAATCAATGATTTTTCGATGCAGAAGGCAAAGCTTCAAACTGAAAATGGTAAGCCTGTCAGCAACCAAACATTAAACCATATTCATATAGTGCAATTCATCTTAGATTTGTCTCATCATTTCAGGTGAGCTTTCCAGACAATTGGAAGAAAAGGATTCACTGGTCTCTCAGCTGACAAGAGGGAAACAGTCCAACACCCAGCAGATTGAGGATCTCAAGAGACAGCTGGAAGAGGAAGTCAAGGTATCTTTCAATGCTCATTAATTGGCATATAAAACCTACAGAAAAACTAATCTAAAGTATAACCATTCTATCAACTGATTTCCAGGCAAAGAATGCCCTGGCTCATGCAGTGCAGTCGGCTCGTCATGATTCTGACCTGCTCAGAGAGCAGTATGAAGAGGAGCAGGAGGCTAAGGCTGAGCTACAGCGCAGTCTCTCCAAAGCAAACTCTGAGGTAGCTCAGTGGAGAACCAAGTATGAAACTGATGCCATCCAGAGAACAGAAGAGCTGGAGGATGCAAAGTAAGTGCCTTGTACATAAAACCTTACTTTTATATAACCTGTCTATATAATCAAAATTCAGTTTAATTGGACATTTTAGAAATAATTAATTATACAATCGGTTTTGTAACAAGCTGCGATAATTAACATCTATTTATTTAACATATTTACTTAAATCAGGAAGAAACTTGCTCAGCGTTTACAGGATGCTGAGGAAGCTGTGGAAGCTGTAAATGCCAAATGTTCCTCTTTGGATAAGACTAAACACAGACTGCAGAATGAGATTGAAGATCTCATGGTTGATGTAGAAAGATCCAATGCTGCTGCTGCTGCTCTGGACAAGAAGCAAAGAAACTTTGACAAGGTCGGTACAAAAATAAATGCATATACTGATTTTTTTGGAATTTGGATAAGTCATTTAAACAAGGTTAATCAACAAATATTCAACAAGAATATCTATTTTTTAAAAATCCAATTTAATGGGGTGATCTTAAAATGGTTGTTCACATAAAATCTTCCTAAAGTACTGCCTTTCCAAGTATATCTGTGCACACTTTAATCAGGTCCTGGCTGAATGGAAGCAAAAGTATGAAGAGTCCCAGTCTGAGTTGGAAAGCTCTCAGAAAGAGGCCAGATCTCTAAGCACTGAGCTCTTCAAACTGAAAAATTCCTATGAGGAGTCTTTGGACCATCTGGAGACCATGAAGAGGGAGAACAAGAACTTGCAAGGTTCCTATAATTTGAACATTGTTCAAATTAATTGTTTAAATTTCAGATTGTTTGTTAATGCCTTGTTCTCTATTAAAAAGAGGAAATTTCTGATCTCACTGAACAACTTGGTGAAAGCGGGAAGAGTATTCATGAGCTGGAAAAAGCAAGGAAACAGTTGGAGCAGGAGAAGGCTGAGATTCAGTCCGCTTTAGAAGAAGCTGAAGTAAGAGATTAATGGTTTTTTAAGGAAAGAGATTTATTTCTTTACTAAGAATCCATATAAACAATTATTCAACCTAATCTTTAATAGTTTTGAAATATTTCCCTTTTAAACATTACCTAGTTAATTAGGTGTTCTGGGGTAATATGGATCTTGTTCACGATTTGTTAATGATAGGGATCTCTTGAGCATGAAGAAGGAAAGATCTTGAGGGCTCAACTGGAATTCAACCAGGTAAAGGCTGAAATTGAGCGTAAGCTGTCTGAAAAGGATGAAGAAATGGAGCAAGCCAAGAGAAACCAACAAAGAGTGGTGGACATCCTGCAAAGCTCTCTAGAGTCTGAGACTCGCAGCAGAAACGAAGCCCTCAGAATTAAGAAGAAGATGGAAGGAGACTTAAATGAGATGGAGATCCAGCTCAGCCAGGCTAACAGGCAGGCTGCAGAGGCCCAGAAACAATTCAAGAGTCTCCACGGACATATGAAGGTATGCCCAAAAAATGCTTAGCATAATTTGGATTTAAGTATACTGAGATTTTTAAATTAAATTATTCATTTTGTACTTTTTCAGGATTCTCAACTGCAGCTGGATGATGCTCTTCGTAGTAACGATGATCTCAAAGAGAACATTGCTATCGTGGAGAGACGTAACAATCTACTCCAGGCTGAACTGGATGAACTGAGAGCCCTTGTAGAGCAGACAGAGAGAGGCCGCAAACTGGCTGAACAAGAACTGCTGGATGTCAGTGAGAGGGTTCAGCTACTGCACTCTCAGGTATCTGAATCTGTGGATTATCCTTGTAGAGAAATTTGTATAAGTATGGAAAACCTGATTTACTAACAATACACCAAGATTTGTGAGTTGAAGTCAAAATTATACCATACAAATATTGTCAGTGTATCAAAAAAAAAATCAATTTTTGAACAAAAAAAATTGGTTTTATATGATATTCACACAGCCAACGTCATCAACATTTTAACAGGGCCTGAGAAAATGCTTCAATTCACATGTTTATCTCATTTCACCATCATGCCACTACACTGGAGGCACAGAGAGTGTAGACTTTAGATTCACTCGTGTGATTTTCTAAGAAATTTGCAGCCAGCACCATGAATAAAAGCACAAAACTAAACCCCTGCTTTGCAAGCCATATAGCTATGGAAATTATCCGTCACACCTTTTCTGTATGCACATACATTTGAGCTTGTTGTTTGTGATCAGGGCCTCAATGTAAAGGCTGTTTGTAATGTTTGAATTTTAGAACACCAGCTTGCTAAATCAGAAAAAGAAGCTGGAGGGTGACCTTTCCCAACTTCAGACTGAGGTGGAGGAGGCTGTCCAAGAGTGCAGGAATGCTGAGGAAAAAGCCAAAAAAGCCATCACTGATGCTGCCATGATGGCAGAAGAGCTGAAGAAGGAGCAGGACACCAGTGCTCACCTGGAGCGTATGAAGAAGAACATGGAGCAGACTATTAAAGACCTCCAGCACCGTCTGGATGAAGCTGAGCAAATCGCCATGAAAGGTGGCAAGAAGCAGGTCCAGAAGCTAGAGGCTAGGGTAAATAATAAATAAATACACAAATAACATATCCACTATTAACCATACATGTACTCTACTGATAATTATTTTTCTCTTTAAAACATTTTTAGGTCAGAGAGCTTGAAGCTGAAGTGGAAATGGAACAGAGAAAAGCCAGTGATTCTATTAAGGGTGTCCGTAAATACGAGCGCCGCATTAAGGAGCTAACTTATCAGGTTATATTTCTTTCAAATGTCACAAATCACAATCCAACAAGTAAGAACATAAGTTTAAACATTTATTACATTTATTACATTCTCCCCATGTTTCTGTAGACTGAAGAGGATCGTAAAAATCTGGCCCGTCTTCAGGACCTAGTAGATAAACTCCAGCTAAAGGTTAAATCCTACAAGAGATCTTCAGAGGAGGCAGTAAGTGAATTAAATAATAACTTTTAAAATTTTTACTGGTTTTCATGTTTATATTTTCCATTAACCATGTTGTTATTTTTTAGGAGGAACAGGCTAATTCCAATTTGGGCAAATTACGCAAGCTGCAGCATGAACTGGATGAGGCAGAGGAAAGAGCTGATATTTCAGAGTCTCAGGTTAACAAGATGAGGGCTAAAAGCCGTGATACAGGCTCTAAGGCAAGTATATACAAGCTCAAAGGCAACAATTTGAATGGAATATATAAATGAAATATATATCAGTTTTCCTTGTATTAATTACATTGTAATCTAAATCTTTTTTTCCCTTGCTGCAGAAAGGACATGATGAAGAGTGAAACTTTTTACAGATGTCTTTGGAAAGTCATTGATCATACCCAGATCTCTTAAATGTAGAAAAAAAAATAAAATAGTTACAATATAAAATGCATATACTGTGCCGTTGCTTAACACATTACATTTACTATAGACACACATACCTAGAGAAAAGGCTATGTATACATGTCATTTGTGCCTTTGCTAAACCAGTATCAAAATGTATAATCAGATGAATCATGTTTCGCCTAGAGGTGCTTAAAAAAGGTGAACAGCAAATGCTGATGGAACCAAAAGTGGAAACTATTTGTGGTTAATTATAAAAAATCTATCAGTATATTGTTGAGACACTGGCATGTACGGGATGGAGTTACAGGAATCTTCCTAAGCCCTGATACGGGTTCTCAGCAAATAAATAATAAATATAAAGGTACACCACAACCAATTATTAACTTATCCGTCAGAAGACAGACGGACATAGATAATGCAAAGAGAAGGAAAACTAGGGAAAGAAAAGAGAAACATAAAGTACATAAACAAAGGAAAATTGATGTAAATATACAAAAGGTTGAAGAGTTGGTTGAAGAGTTGAAAGATTTGAATACGAGTGTTTAGAAGAAGACAACAAGGGATCAGACACTGTACCTAGAAAGCTGGAAGAAGATTCCAAAATAAAAGATTATAATGCATTATGTTTTATGTTTAATTTTCAGACGTTCAAGAGAACTATGAATTGCTTTTCTTTTTCTTTTTTTATTCTCCTGTAATAGAATCGATAAGAATAATATTGCTTATTTTGACTGTAAACGTAGATGAAAAGCTGTTTCTAGTAGTGAAAGCTTATGAGGCCTACAGTGTATTCGCTGGGAGAAATCTGCATGCGAAGGGTTTTAACGCTTGCCGTTGAATTCCACGGCGAGAGAAAGCTTCAGTCATATATAATCACAGCCTGACAATTGCAGGAAGTTAACTGCAACCATATAACCATATATAGAAGTGTTTACCTTGAAAATAGAGAAAAAAAAAGACATTAGTAGCAAACAGAGTCGCCAACGATATATGTTTGGGAGATGAGAAATGGTTGGGGGATGAGATGTTGGCCATCGAGAAGGCTCAAAGTGGATCAAACCCGACAGCCAAATCCAACCGGCAACAGTAATGATACAGAATGTATAAAAGCCCGCCTTGAATCGCATTGTGTGTGCATTCTAGTGTAGACAGCCTCAGTGCATGTTATACTCTGTGTGCATCATAGAACAAACGCAAGTTTACACTTGGAGAATGTTTCTTGGTTTGTTATAATCTTTGCATCTTAATAACTTTTACTTATTCTAATACCTCCCATTGTGAGGATCCTGAAAAGGCAAAAATTCTAAGTCTGTCTCCTTCATTTAAAGATTCAAACAATGGATTAGGTAGAAGAACTTAAAGAGGATCCTTTGTTAGAAGACCGAGTGGACTTCGAAGGACACCTGCGTTCAAGGTAAGAACAACTTTGATAACTGATCTTATGTTATCAACACTAACCCATGCAAACTTGGACACATCCTTTAGTGGGATAGCGGAAGGGTTTCCTATGCAATCCGAAAACATGTGTCACGTACATCAGCATAATTACATCAATATTATTCAAAAGGAACAGGCTCTGTAATGCTTAAGTAGCACAATGTCATGATTCCCCATTACAGTATGTAACTTTAATATGTACTGTGTGCTTACTACATGGTCTAATGCTGAAAAGTAATCAGAACTGATCGGCCAACATGTAATCAGATGGGCTATATTCAAATTCAAATGAGGAATTCTGAAACATCTGAAAACTATAATATTCACTATGAACTTGATTAGATACACATACACATTTGCTCATTCATTCAAATATCCAATAAGCCATGTTGTGACAGTGTGATGCATAAATTTAGACAGATGCTGGTCAAGAGCTACATTTAACATTTAATGGGGAAAATGTGGTTACAGTGACCAAGAGCTGACCTGAAGGTTCCAGTATGTCAAATAACCACTGTTTACATCTGTTACCCCTTTTTTAAGTGCTGGTTCAGAGCTAGCACTGGTGCTGGTTCAAATTTGGTTCCACTGGCGATCCTTCTAAGAAATGGTTTGCCTTTCACGTACTTCAGCCGAGTCTGACGTCACTATACGTGTCACGTTTCCCAGCAACGTAAGCGCAGCAGCAGCAAACACAAACACAACAACAATGGCGGATGTTGCTTTATTGTTAATACTCATGACATTTGTAAGGTTGTAATCAAGAAAGTACATAACATTATTTTATCATTAACACAGATAAAAGTTTGCCTCAGCATGTAGCTACCTACTATGATGTGTGCTGATAATTGATCATATTGCGGTAAAGTAAAAGTGTATTAAACATTAGTATACTTAAGGTACATTATCAAATAAATCGCTAACAGTAGCCCTGCCCACGGCCCCTGCGCAAGCGGTTCTGAAGTCTAGACCAGCAACGTTTTGGTGCTACTTAAGAACCATTTTTCCTGGTTCGGAGCCGATGCTTTGGCGGTCGAAAAAAAGAGAACTGGTTCTAAATTAAGCTCTGGCTCTGAACCAGCACTCAAACTGCCTCGGTGGAAAAGGGGCATGTGGTGAGCAGAAAAGCATGAAGTAGCAATCCAGATATCCCACTTACCAGCAATATATGTTGAAACACCCAAACAACAACCTTAAAAACACACAAAATGTATGTAGACTGTATTAGCAAACTCCCATAAGCCTTTCACAAAACTTTGCCACTCTAAAGAGCTAGCCAACTATTTCACATCCTAAGCAGAACCCACATTGTACCTCCTGAGTCATAGGTTCAATAGGCAATGTCCCTTTTTCTTTCTCTGCCACAGACTTTTCCTGTAAGAGTGAAGTGTGTGATTCCTCTATAATTGTTCCAGGTTTTGTTAGGCAACACTTCTGCCCCCAACTTTTTTAAAAAATGGTACTGCCACCACAGTTTGCCAGTGCAAAGGAACTGCCTCAGAGCTCCAAGCAACTTTGAAGAACTGAAGAGGCATGTTGATGACACCCCAAAAACCATGTCCAGTGCTAATCAGAACCCACCTTGTCCTTGTATTCCAATTTCCAATCAAGGCTTTTAACAAGTTTAAGAGGGACGTTTTTCCTCTGCTGGGTTTTAACACTTCCTGCACTATGAAAGCTGGGCTTGACATTAAACATAAAAAAAATTAATTCAGAAGGCCTACTTCTTTACCATGACTTCTTCCCTCTCCACTGGTGTCCACCAACATGTTCTGCCTTTCCAGACACAACTTCTTACAGTTAGCTTCTTACAGTTAGCTCACCTGGGTTTTCCATGTAAATCTGGTGTATCCAAGCTTAATAATGAGCAGCCCTATTTAGCTGTCTAACCAAGTCACAAAATGGTTAATTTTTATTTTTGTATCTTTGATTGACTTGTGAGTGAGCAAATGGGTGAACTCTATGAGGCAGTGAACTGACCAATCAGCTGCTAGCTAGGCTCCATTACAGTTACGCCTCTAGTTTCCTGTCGCTGCACGTTTTTTTTTGGCGCCAGCACTCAAGCATAGGAGGCTGTATTATCCACTTGGTAAGACGAAATAAAAACAACATGGAGTGAATTAAACCAGTTGTGTAATCATTATTGCTTATACTGACTATACTGTGTTGTAATATAGAGTGTAAAAGAGAGCTGTGCCTGAATCCACTGTTTGTCATGCAGCTAAAGGCAGTGAATTCCGCTAAAATGGTCAGGTTTTGGTAAAGAGTTGGAAACATTGTGCAGAGATCTTTTCCACAGAGTGATACAGATCTACAGGTTCCAGACATTTCCCCAGAGATTCATAGGTTCCCCGTCCAGGTGGCTGGGTGGCAAGCCAACCGTGTTTGTGACTCTGACGGATTGCCAGGATCATCTTCTTCATCTTCGTGGTGGTAGGATGAACACTAACACAAACTAAAAAAAAAAGGGCCACAACTGTGAAAACTGAACTCTTGTCAACAAAAGCAAGTGGAACCAAGGATAAACTGTGCTCAAAGAAACTGAAAAAAAAAAGGTTTTGTTTACGTGTTATGTGTAGTTTGTTATTTTTCATAAATGTGTTTTTATATGTATGTACCAGCCCTGTGTATTTAACACAGGTTATGCAAACTGTCATTTTGGTGTGGTATTTCTTTTATTGGCATACAATTCTCAGGCTCTTAACAATTTAGAGTTTTCTTCAGGTCCAAATTAGTATTGATGTTAACCTCTAAGTCTACATTAGACTACTAAACCAATTTACATTATTACTACTATGCCGTAATAAGGGTTACATAATTGGCGAGCCAGCCAGGAGCCAGAGACATTGAATATCAACATTGAAGGAATATGCAAAATGGATTTCATACAGAAGTCAGGTGTTAAAATTCCGAATGCAGTGATCGTTAGTGAGGTAACTCAGGTAGCAGATCAGGATGAGCAAGTTGTTCACTTTCTTAAGAAGTATGGTTCCATCGAAAAAGCCCTTCTCGTTGATGATTCTAAATCCGAATTTTACCAAAACCTGATCATTGAGTTTTTGAGCAGTCTAGCTTTAGTGAACTTAGGCCGTGTTCACACTGCAGGTAAAAGTGGCCCAAATCTGATTTTTTTGGGGTCAAGTGACCAGGTCAGACTTCTTCAGGAGTAGTGTGAACACTCAAATCTGGCCCAGATCTGATTTTTTCAAATCAGATCTGGGCCACTTCCATATGTGGTCCTGAATCAGACCCAAATCTGTTTTTTTCCAATGTGGCCGCAGTGTGAACAGCCAAGGCAGATTTGATGCGACTTTTACGTCAATCTACATCGACATTCGTCACAATTATGCGCCGGCGAAGACTTTTTTTTTGAGCCGGCGAAAACATGACAGAAACGTGACTGGTAACGTGTGTGTGTTAAGACTGTTATATAAAGTGGTTACGTGAACCAGCTCATAATTTTTGCATCGAATACATCACATTATAGCATTACATGATATGTTTGCTTGCACCAGATGATACAATACTTCCTCCATAACCTCACCAACTTTTTACCGCAACAGCGTGCTGCGTGTGCCGTCATTGTTATTGTTCGTTTGCGCATACGGGTCAGTTCGAAACAGCAAACTGTTCACACTGTTATCTGATATAGGACACATTTTAAAAGGTAATATGAACAGCCAAACAAAAAAATCAGATCTGAGCAAAATATCCGAATTGAGCATTAAGACATGCAGTGTGAACGTGGCCTTAGAGCCACTTTTGCTGTACACATACACAGTGCAAGATGATCCATGTTCTAAATATGTTGTAAAAGCATTAAGCAGTGTGTACACTATGCAGATTGGCAGTAATGTTACAAAAACATATCTAGCTGAGTTAAAGGACTTAGCCAAGCTAAGTGGCAAAGACTATGGTGAGGTGTTTGAAAGAGATGATGTCTCAGATTGGTGAAGATATTAAAGCTATGAAACCCATTGGTATAGTAGTGTTCCCTTCACATGTTGAGACCCCAGTTGTGAAACTTCAATATCCAACAACCCCTCGTCTCACTCTTGGATTCCACACGGGAAGAAAATTGTCGTATCACTGATTCAGTCCTGTTAACTAATGGAGGGAAGGCTCTGTCCCTTTCAGTGAGTGACATAAACCCAGCAGAAATACAGAAGGTGGTGGTTGAGCATATTGTAAGGAGGGAAGATGTTAGCCCACACTTGCAAAACTTGCAATGATCCCAGCATGTCCCATCTTCAGATCTCAAGAAGAATTCTTGAATGTCTACTTTCGCCTGCAGCCGATGTAGTCAAAGGGCTACGGCCTGGATCACCCCCCACTGCTTACCTGCAGCTCTTGGACTCAGCCTTTGGTACTGTTGAGGATGGGGAAGAATTTTTTGCCCAATTTATGAACACCCTACAAGATCTGGGTGAGAAACCCACCACTTATCTTCATCGATTGCAATTAGCATTGAACCTAGCTGTGAGAAGGTAGATAAACACCTACTCAAACAGTTCTGTGGGGGATGCTGGGACAATTCCTTGATTTTGGGCCTGCAACTTGAGCAGAAGAAAAGCAACCCCCTTCTTTGCCGACCTCTTGCTGTTACTAAGAACAGAAGAAGACAGACACAGTTAGCAAAAGCTAGCTGCAGGATAAGACACATTGGCACCACCCGGCAACATGGCCAGCTTCAGCTCCAAAATGTGCGTGGGCCTGTGGAGACTCAAAAGAGAAGTCAGAGGTCAGTCTCAGTGTTATTGAGGATCTTGGGAGGCAAGTAGCCAGTTTACAAAGCCAATTAACCTCTTTCATGGCACAGAAAAAGACAAAGGGAGCTGATAACAGGGGTGCAGCAAGGAAACATCCAAGCAAAGTACAAAAACTAGTCAGTGCTAACACAGACATGTTAAAACAGACCACGAAAAATCAGACTAACAGACCCAGGCCTTGGTACTGTTTTAACTGTGGGAAGGATGGGCACATTGCCCTAGTTTGCACAGACAAGGCAAACCCTGCTTTAGTAGCTGAAAAGAGAAAGCAGTTAGAGGAGAAACAGCATAGGTGGGAAACACAAAACAGTCTCATCTTACCTTTAAACGACTAGCAGTTACTGTTGTGGGACAACAGGGGCTGAAGAGAGTCAACAACGTCCCTCAGCCGTAAACAGCAAAGGCAATGATGAAGTACTGTATGTGCTAGTCTAAAACATTCAAGTAAGAACCACCCTTTTAAACTTCCTAAGTGGTTGGTTGGCACCAAGAGTACAGCTAAAGTCAACATAAAAGGTAAAGAAGTCAACTGTTTACTTGATACGAGTTCCCAAGTAACAACAGTTCCTCTGTCATTTTATGAACAGCACTTTTCAGAGCAGGAAATTAAGCCACTACATGATCTCTTGGAGGTGGAAGGAGCAAATGGACAGTCCGTACCCTACTTAGGTTACATAGAAATGACTGTAACTTTTCCAAAAGAGTTTATTGGAGCATCAATGGATATAAATACACTCGCTTTGGTTGTTCCTGACATGCGAGACACTTCACAGTCTCTTGTGCTTATAGGCACCAATACCCTTGATGTATTGTATGACATGTACTCCAAAGCCGGATTGACACACCGTCAACGAATCCCACAAGGATATAGAGCAGTTCTTAAATGTCTTGAGCTTAGACACAAACAGACCAACAACAGTCACCACATAGTGACATTGCAAGGCAGAAGCTCTAAAGTCATTCCAGCTGGTGAAACTGCAGTAGTTGAGGGAGTTGCTGTAGTTTATTGCTTGCAGAGTGAGAAGTCCATAGTCACTGAGCAGCCTACCTTACCCTCCTTGCCGGGTGGCTTGCTGGTAACAGCTAGTTTAGACAACATTCCCCAGCAGCAGCCCTATAAGCTACCAGTGATCATCAATCATTACCACTAAATGTGCGATTGCAGAGATCAGTGCTTTCCAGAGCATCTTGTTACAGGAGCAGTGTAGTAAAACAACCAGAACCCCTCCCAAAGACACCAGAGCACCAGAGATTCAGTCAAACAAAAAGCACGACCTAAACTTCAATTTCGGTGAGTCCCCAATTCCATCTGAATGAAAAGAACGCATCACTCAGCAGCTCAACAACATGTCCAACATGTTTGCACAACATGATTTGGATTTTCGCAGAACAGATAAAGTAGAACACAACATAAAACTCTCAGATGAATCTCCTTTTAAACAGCTTGCTAGACCAATACAACCACAAGACATCGAAGATGTTCTCAAACACATTCAGGAGCTTCCTGATGCAGGAGTCATTAGAGAGTCAGAGTCACCATTTTTGTCACCAATAGTGGTGGTCAGGGAAAAAAATGGCCAGGTCCGGTGGTGCATAGACTACAGGCATCTAAATCTCCAGACCATAAAAGATGCATACTCTCTTCCAAAGCTGGAAAATACAAAACAACCTGCAAGAGACGAGATCTTTTCTTGAGTTTGCTGGGTACTACAGAAGGTTTGTTTAGGGCTACACTCTAACATCGTGAAGCCCCTCCACAATCTAAGCTCTGGGTATCCACCTCCTCACAAGAAATTAAAGTCAGATGAGAAAATAGGTCAGTACTGCAACCCAAAGGAGGTCTTTGGGAGTTGCTGGACAACCGCTTGCCAGCAAGCATTTGACCTGGTTATTGAGAGCTTTACCTCCACCCCTGTGTAAGGTTTTGCTGATCCCCAGAAGCCTTACTGTATGTACTCCACACCGATGCAAGCACCACTGGGCTTGGTACTGTTTTTTATCAGGAACAGGAGGGCCAGTGTCGTGTCATAGGCTATGCAAGCAGAGGGTTTTCAAGGAGTGAAAGTTGCTATCCAGCACACAAGTTGGAATTTTTTGCACTCAAGTGGTCAGTGACAGAAAAGTTCAGTGATTATCTCTATGTCAACCACTTCACTGTTGTTACTAATAGCAATTTGCTGACATGTATATTGACCTTAGCAAAACTTGACGCAACAAGCTATAGGTGGCTGGCAGCACGTTCTCGTTCAAACTTCTCTATCAGCCAGGAATGCAAAATGGCCATGCAGATGGTCTGTCCTGCAGGCCTCATGGGAAGCTGGCTGATGATCTTAAATCTCAAAAAGACAGTTTACTAAGGGTCACCTCTCTGATCCAGAAAATATAGATGCAGTAGATCCAGCTGTTGTGCATGCAATCTGTGAGAGACATCTCATTTACAGTGTCCGTTATGATGGCCAAGATTTTACAGACGGTGTTGCTTTAGTTGAAACCCTTGCCACAGCTATTGCTGTGCCTGACAGTTATGGGCAAGAGGATCACCTTGGTGGGTTGCCAGTTATCCCCCACTTAAGGCAGAACTTGTGAAAAAACAGAGTTGATATAAGTATAAGGCATGTCACTTCCCAGATCAAGCAGGGAGATAAACCACCCCCAACTTTGCGACATGAACTCACAGAACTTCCACTGTTGTTGATGGAGTTCACCTTGAACTCCTTAATAACATCTTGTCCCGGAGATGCCAAGTGGGCTCTCAGATCTTTTATCAGCTTGTGCTCCCAGCTGAACTTTTTGACCAGTTTTGACCAGCCTACACAATCATATGGATCATATGGGGTTGACTGTACACTGGATCTTGTAAGGACCAGATTCTTTTGGCCAAAAATGGCTTTGGATGTTGAGAGACAAGTCAAAACATGTTGCAGATGCATACGGAGGAAGGCGCTGCCTGAGAGAGCTGCCCCTTTGGTAAACATTAACACCACCAGACCCCTTGAGCTCCTCTGTATGGACTTCCTCTCTCTTGAAGCTGACAAAAGTGGGACCAAAGACATATGTGATTACAGATCACTTTACCAAGTTTGCGGTTGCCATGCCAATACCTAACCAAAAGGCCCGCACAGTGGCAAAGTGTCTGTGATAGAACTTTATGGTGCACTATGGAATCCCAGAAAAGTTACACAGTGAACAGGGACCCGATTTCGAGTCCCGCACGATCAAAGAGCTCTGTCGAGTGGCCGGCATACATAAAGTGAGAACAACCCCATACCACCCTAGGGGCAACCCCGTTGAGTGATTTAATCGCACCCTACTAGACATGCTAGTTACTCTTCAAAACCCAGAGAAATCTCATTGGCATGATTTTGTAAAACCCCTGGTCCATGTCTATAATTGCACCAGAAATGAGGTGATAGGATTCACACCATATGAACTGATGTTCGGACATCAGCCTCATCTGCCGGTTGATTTGGCTTTTAAATTGCCAGTGCAAGGGGGTCAGCATACATCACACGCAGAGTATGTGCAAAACTTTAAGTCACGACTTGAAGACAGCTACAAGATAGCAATTGAAAATGCTGCAAAGATAGCATGCAAGAACAAAATGAGGTATGACAGGCATGTGACTGCTTCAGACTTGGAAGTTGGAGACCGTGTATTGGTCAGAAATGTTCGTATTCGAGGAAAACATAACATTTCAGACAAGTGGGAGTCAATTTTCCATGTGGTGGTGAGGAGAGCAGGTACTCTGCCCGTCTACACAGTCAAACCTGAAAATCAGGATGGTCCTTTAAGTACACTGCATAGGGACTTACTACTTCCATGAGGTTACTTGCCTACAGAGGTCAACAAGGGGCCTGACCAGCAGCCTATAAGACGCAGGCCAGCAACCCGTGCAAATCCTGCTGTGGATGAAAATCAATTCTCAGACGATGAGAATGAAATCATTTTTACAGTTTATACAGTTTACTGTTTCAGAGAACCCCTAAATACTCAGGAACCCACAGTCCATGACAGTCTAGTGCAGCCTGTGTCCAGGATACAAAGCATACTGATCCTTCAAGCATTTGTCCTGTCGAGAGTCCTGTAAATGCTCAAAATGTTAACTGCACTCTGATTTGATTTGCACGGCTGACATTTTAAGTGATAATGAAAACTCATATCCTCCTGTCCTGTACCCTGAGATAAAAACAGTTCAACCATTGCCATGTACAGGGACGTACACGAGTTCAAGGGGTGGGTGGCTTAATAATGAGAAACCCTATTTAGCTGTCTAACCAAGTCACAAAAGGGTTAACTTTTATTTTTGTATCTTTGATTAACTTGTAAGTGAGCAAATGGGTGAACTCAATCAGGCAGTGAGCTGAACAATCAGCTGCTGCTAGGCTCCGTTGCATTTACGCCTCTAGTTTTGTGTCGCTGCACTTTTTTTTTGGTGCCAGCACTCGAGCATAGGAGGCTGCATTATCCACTTGGAAAGAGGAGGGGGGAAAACACTGTCACGAAGCTAAAGGCGGTGAATTCCGTTAAAATGGTCAGGTTTTGGTAAAGAGTTGGAAACATCGTGCAGAGATGCTTTCCACAGAGTTATACAGATCTACACGTTTCAGACGTTTCCCCAGAGATTCATAGATTCCCAGTCAAGGTGGCTGGGTGACAAGCCAACTGTGTTTGTGACTCTGACTTAAGACGGATTGCCAGGATCAGGCCATCCTTAAAAATATTTTGGTTTGCATTAACATTAAAAAAAAAAAAAAAAAAAAAGGGGTCGGTAGGTATGTCTGTTTTTTTTTTCAATGTTAAAAAAAAGGACAATTTTGGTGATGGTGATTACATAGGTATGAATTTAAACAAATTAGCATATCGTGACTGACTGGATCTTCAACCCGTGCCTTCGGGCGCATCATTGCAAACCTCATTTTGATGCAGGCTATATAGACCACAAACAAATTGAAATCTTTGTCAAAGATTGCCCTGTTATTGCATGAATTTCAGGTGCATTCATTTGAAGAAAAAAATGAGGTAATTTTAGTTTTTAGTAATTTTCCTTCAAGTCACTCGACACGGGCACAGTTTTTCCAGAACTTCATGCCAAGTTAAAGCGGTGTCGAGCTGAATTTTTTAGATATATTATGGTGCCCGAACCCGTATGGCTTTGAACGGTGACCGTGAACATTTTGTTTACTGCAGCTGCAGCCATCATTACCAAGCACGAACCGTTGACTCTGACAGTGAATGAGAGAATGAGACGAAGCAAGGCCATAGTGTGACATCCGTTAACCAATAGTGTAAACATACAGTAGATGACGTCACATGTTTGTATTTAAAAGAAAGAACATAGCCTTTGTTTGTATGTAGGCCTAGGGAATTTATATATTTACAATACTTACTAAAATATAATTAATATTATTATATATTATTAATTAATATTATTAATATTATATATTGCTTTTGTATTAGTTGTTTGAAGAGTAAAAAAAGATCTCCTCTCCACTAAAGTAAATGAACGCATGCTATTATAAACTCGTGGATCGTATTATGAATACGGTGATAAACCAAGCAGAATGTTAGCTCATCAGCTAAGACGGCGTCATGCCTAATACCGCAGATTAATAATGACTCAAATGTTACCGTTACTGATCCCATAGAGATTAATGCAGTATTTAAGTCATATTACTCTGCTCTTTATAAATCTGAATGCCTTACTGATAATAAGAGACTGGGTTATTTCCTTTAAAGTGTTGATTTTCCTGTTATTGATACGGTCTCTTTAAGGCAGTGGTCCCCAACCTTTTTTTCGCCGCAGACCGGTCAATGTTTGATCATTTTACTGCTGCCCGCTGGGGGTGGGGGGTGGCGGCTATACAATTAAATTAAAATTCATTGTAAATGAAATTTTAATTTAATTGTATTTAAACATGCCTTTTTAACTCACTACAACGCGGAATCAATGAGAACCCTGAGCTTATTTCTTTGCAACAAGACGGTTCCATCTGGGGTAATAGGAGACAATGACACCCGAAGTGTGTTGCTTATGTCCAGTTTATTCCGTTGTTTTGTTTTCCGTCACTGCAGAAAACCCCGCTTCACACAGATAGCATGTCGGAAATGGCAATAGGGATTTAAGTGCTGTGGTGGCAATCTCAGGGTATTCCGTCGTGACTTTAATCCAGAACAGTGGCATCTGTTTCGTGCTCATTTTTGCTAATTTGTGGGTTAAATTTGAGCAAACACAATATACACGTACACCAGATAAATTGGCACCGCTGCTCCTTGGTGTGTTCAATGAATCTTTGGATCAGGGCATTCTACCAGCCTCAATAGCCCTTCTCTTGAAGAAGGGCAAGGATCCCAACCTATGCGGGTCGTACAGACCGCTGTCACTGCTGAATGCCGATGTGAAAGTGTTGGCAAAAGTAATTGTATCCTGGTTAGAAAATGTACTACCACGTATCATATCTATGGAGCAGACTGGATTCATAAAAGGGCAGCATTCATTTTTTAATACTCGTACACTTTTCAATATAATTTACTCTAAGCAGTCATCTCTGTTCCCTGAGGTTGTAGTCTCATTGGATGCTGAGAAAGCGTTTGATAGAGTCGAGTGGGAATACCTGTTTGCGATATTAAAGAAATTTGGGTTTGGTGATACATTTGTCTCCTGGATCCGCCTCCTTTATAAATCCCCGCAAGCCAGTGTTCATACAAATAATATTAGCTCTGATTATTTCGGTCTCAGGCGTGGAACCCGTCAGGGGTGCCCACTGTCACCACTGCTATTAGCTCTTGCCATTGAGTTATTATCCATTAAACTTAAATCCTCATTAATCTTTAAAGGTATAACTCGCAAGGGGGCAGAATATAAGGTATCCTTATATGCTGATGATTTGTTGCTATGTGGCGGATCCTGCAGCCTGTGTTATCCATCTTAAATGATTTTGGCTCTTTTTCAGGATACAAACTGAATTTTCACAAGAGTGAGTATTATCCGGTAAACAATACCGCTCTACAGCTTCAGCATCTGAATCTGCCATTCAAATTCAACTGTTCAGGCTTTAAATACCTTGGTATTACGGTGACCTGTTCCTTACCGAAACTTTTTCATACCAATCTTGCTTCGCTTGTGGCAGACATGAAGTCGGATTTTCAGAGGTGGAGCGGTCTACCTCTGTCTTTAACGGGAAAAATCAATGCAGTTAAAATTAACGTTCTGACAAAGTTTCTTTATTTTTGTCAATCGCTCCCATTATTTTTAACTAAGTATTTTTTTGATTATTTAGATACAATCATTAATTCTTTTCTTTGGGGTGGAAAACCTCCCAGAATCCATAAGACTCTATTGCAGATATGTAGGCTCAGTGGTGGGCTTGCTTTTCCCAATTTTCAAATATACTACTGGGCTGCACATATCCAAAAAATAAACTCCAGGACCAATTCAGCGGAAGGCACTTGGTGCAATCTAGAGCTACTGTCTTGTAGATCATCCTCTGTATCTGCTCTGCTTTGCTCACCCCTTCCGATCAAACCATCTCAATATACTGTCAATCCAGTCGTACTGAACACACTTAAGATTTGGTTTCAGTTTAGGCGTCACTTTAAATTTAGGGCTCTATCAGCACTGGGTCCCCTGAATAAAAATCATTTGTTTCCCCCATCTTTTTTAGATTCAGCTTTCTCACTATGGCAAGAAAAAAGACATCAAGCAACTTTATAATTTGTACGAAGAAGATTCGCCAGCCTATCCCTTGGAGTATGGGCTGCCTTCAGCTCATTTTTTTTTTTGATATCTCCAAGTCCGTGGCTTTGTATCTAAATGCTTTTCCCATTTTCCCTCTGTACCTCCAAGCAACCTTGGGAGAGTTTAGTCATGTTCATTCCACATCAGCATAGTTTGATTTCCCGGATATACAGTTTCATTTTATTTCTCAATAGCTGTAATACAGATAAAAACCAGAACCACTTGGGAGGAGGAGTTAGGGCTGCAGTTTGGCGACGAACGGTGGGAGAAAGCCGTAGATAGGATAGGGTCTACCACTTCCTGTGCCCGCCTCAGTCTCATTCAGTTTAAGGTTTTGTACAGAATTCATCTTTCCAAATCTAAACAGGCAAAAATCTATCCTGGGGTTGAGGACAGATGTGCCAGATGTCATGTTTCCCCGTGTCATTTAAGTCATATGTTTTTCCTGTGCCCAAAATTACATGCATTCTGGACAGGTTTTTACGGCATTATGACCTCCATATTTGAAGTGCAATTGACACCATGCCCACTGATCACTATATTTGGTATTATCCAATGAATCAGTATCACGGAGTTCTGTACACAAAGATGTTCTGGCCTTCTCATCTTTGTTGGCCAGACGTTGTATACTTCTACACTGGAAAGCAATAAGATGTCCCTCCATCTCTCTGTGGCTTAAGGATTTGATGTTTTTTCTTAAGTTGGAGAAAATAAAATATACACTGAGGGGTTCTACTGACACCTTTTTTTTTGCAAGTGGCAACCTGTTATTTCTTATTTCGGGAGACTACGGGTGTTACCTGATTAAAGTTCTAATTCGGTCAAAAATTGGACTGTATGCATAACCTTTCTTCTGTTTCTTCAGTTGTTTTAACAGGGGGATGTGAGGTGTTTGTGCATGCGCGTGTGTCTTTGTCTGGGGGTTTGTTTTGGGTGGCGGGGTGGGGGTGTTTGCTTTTTGTTGTTTGAAAAGTAAAAATGGAGAATTTCTGTATACATTCTTGTATTTGTGATTGTTGATTTTTCAAATAAAATAAAATAAAATAAAAGATTGGAGACCGCTGGTCTAGACCATCAAACAGAATTGTCTGCCTGTCACCTGAAAGACAATCTTGGAGTGGACCCCTTTTGATTGGAGAATGTGTTTATGGTTTTGTAAACTGTCACATAATTGATGTAGCTGGTCATGAATGCCATGTATTTAACACAGTTGCCATCGGCTACATTTATATTTCCAGCATTTAGCAGACACCTTTATAGTGGAAATTTTCACTTTAGAGATGTTCATAAGAACCGATCCTTCTATATTTCTCATGGCTGGTAGTTATTGTGTCTAGAGATTGCAGTTGTTTTCCTAAAACAGCTTCCAGCAGACCGTTCCTGTGGGACCTTGGTAGGTACAGATTAGCTTGGTCAGAAGATGAGCAGGCTTCTAAGCCAATGGTTGATGTTTTGCTTTTACATGTAATGTTTCATTTATTTCCTGTCTATAAAATCCTGATGTTATCAATATATGATATTATGATCGAGGCCCTTCCTCTCTCATGTTACACACGGAGTGTTGGGTCCTGCTGCACAGCTGAACACAATAAATACATGAAACCTTTTTTACTCTTGCCCGTGCCTACCAGTGTGATATTTTATGCTTTAATTCTCTCAAACCTCAAAACTTCCACAACACCTTTATCCAAAGTGACATGCATTTTATCTATTTTTTTATACAACTGAGCAATTGAGGTTTAAGGGCCTTGCAGTGGCAGCCTGGTGGACATGAGAATCAAACTCACAACCTTTCAATTCTTAGTCCAGCAGCTTAACCACTAGGCTACCACATCCAACAGGCTCCATAAACATGTGAGTCTGTGGACACAAGCCTTACATGAGAGAGGGCTGCATTTTAGTCAGCACAAAATGAGGTGAGCCCATCTAACCTAATGAAAGCATCAGGAAGTCTGTTTTCACGGAGATGTGGCTCAGTGGCAAAGACACAGCAGACCATAAACTCATGCCATGTAGTCTGCTGGAGTGGGATTTAATCCAATTTATTGACCAGGAAGCAGATTTTGATGAGCAGAAAAGATAGACGAGACAAAGTTTGAGTTTGTTTTTTAGCCCTAGAACAGACTCCCACCAACAGTGCCTGAAATAAATAAATGCCTAGATGTCCACTTAAGGAGTATTTCACTGCTGGGAAAGTGATTAAACCACCACCTACTGGACAAAAACCTAAATGCACTTTCAGACCCAATCAGAAGATGAACTGCTTTTTATCCATATAATAGGTTTTGAAGTTTTTATCCATATGATAATGTTTTATACAGAAATTTTCTCACGGTGAAACTTTATTCACAAATGTGTTTATTTATATAAAGACTCAAGTGCATCAAGGTCTTTTAGACAATAATGAAAATCATGAACTATATTCATCTTTGCTTTTTGCTTACCAACACACAGTTACTGCATTTCCTCCTTAGCCTGTCTCCTTGCCTTGTCCTCTACACTTTCTTAGATTCCCTGATCCTTTCCTCAGCTTACGCAGACATTCTTAAATGCACCGACCTAAAAGAACAATGCAGTCAATCTTAAGTGTCAAGAAAACAAACACACTTCATGATATGTTTGCAATATTTTTAAACACATTTTATTTAATGTTTAATTATCACATCACTAGTTAACACTTGACAACAATTAACACTTCTTTCAAACCAGAAAACAAAATTCTAAATGAATGAGTGAGGGGGTAAGAAAACCTGGAAAATACATTGTATACACATGACAATGCTACAATACACATCCCAATTGATCTTTATGCTCTTAGTATATTTTATTGTTAGTATAATATTTTAGCTGAAGCATTGTTTTGGGGCAATCTTACACTTTCATATGGGTAATTTCAAAAAAAATATGTTTTACACAAGATTGTGGTTGTATCCTGAATCTTCAATACAACGAACAAAGGAAGTATGCTTCAGGTTTGTGGCTCTGTGAGAAGTACTCATGTGTGCCAAGGTGGTACATCCAAATTCAGCCAATTTTAATCTCTGATCTCACTGCCTTTTTAGGGCAGCTAAGTTAATTACATTCTCAGATTTTTTTTTAACAGTCTATGAACATCATACCGGCACATATGACCGTGTGCTTTTCATATTTTAAGACTAGAACATAATGGGATAGGTACTATGTGAAACTCATCGGCCTCCATAACAACAGTTTGGAAACGTCTGTTGTTCGCAGGAGTAAGTCTAGTAAGACTACCCACAGCCACAACCAGCATACCGAAGCAATGGCAATACGTGAGAAACACGAATACAGAACATTCTTTCATGTCAGCCCTTTTCTCAGAAAAAGGCGGTTAAATAATAATAATAATAATAATAATAATAATAATAATAATAATAATAATAATGAATAAAGATAATGACAAGCGCACTTCTCAACACACCGCAGTTTTACTTAACATTCTTTTAAAACATGATTAATGTTTCTTTTTATCTTCAACTATTTCTTCCAGCGCCAATATCGAGTGTATAAATATATATGTACATATAGTGGTGTGCTAACAATAAACAATAGCTGTTAAATGAAAATAATTGAGTACACTGCATGTCTCACACACAAACAAAAAAGACTGCATACAGGGGAAGCAAGTTCAAATTGACCACAACATTTTATTTACCTAACTGAAGGTTACAAAATAAAGTCAATGAAACCCATACTCAGAGCATTTAAAAGCTGCACATCGTAGTTCAAATACAAATATCTACAAACCTCTCTGTTTTCAAAATCACTATTACATAAATAATAACATTTATTGCCCATTAACCAAAATAATCACCCCTCCACCCTCCGATTTTCTCATCAGCGGCACTTTAATCTATCAATAATTACTGAGATGAAGCTCAGTGTGGATTTGAATGATTTATTGTGATTCAAAAATTGTGCTTAAAACCTCCAAGAATATGAAGGTAATTAGTGCCAATAAAAGGGTATTTAACTAATATTTGAATTTATTTGATTGTAGTGTTTTGAGCTCATTTCACCACTTAAATATAAGGCAAAAAATGCATTGCATTTAAACACCATGATTTTTTTGCAAAATTATTTTCTTTCTCCGCTATAAGGAACCAAAAAAACATTGTGACATAAGGTTTTCTAAGTTGGGACACATGATTATGACCACATTTAAAAAAAAGCTATTCAGAGGTGACTAAGTTTAAAAGCTACAGAAGAAATAAACTACAACATAATTGCTGTCTCCAACATGCTTTAAGAATGTACATGGGACTGTCAAATAATTCTTAAGTACTCTTTAATAAAAAGTATACTGGCAAGCTTTGCTTTTACACTCCAAACCCACCTGTAGTGGAATTGGAACTACGCATAAGGACATTTTCAGGTCAACCAAATCCCATTAAAGGCAATAACTGATTTAGCCAAACATAAAGCTTTGTGTCTGATTGACATTCTAAGTGCCTGTGTATCTTTGCAAAAGTAGTTACTGATTCAGGATCTTGCCTAAAAATGAGGTCAAGCAGCACAAATACACTACTTTTCCCCCCCTTGCCATCTCAATCTTATGTTTAGGCACAGCACCAGGTCAATCGGTGGTACATAATCAATAACTTCATTTCAATTGCACTTAATTCACACTTCATATGACATCCGATAAATGCATGCCCATTTCCTTCCTTCCTCACATTCACTGTTTTATTAACTCTGTCGGCCTCATCATCAGCTGAGAATGAATACTTTGAGATGTGTGTATATCCGTGTTTGAGTCTTTAAGCGGTACCTTATGTGTATATTTGTTTCAAGACATAGTTAATGTCCTATAGGCAAAGACTGCTGTATTGCTTTACTAAAAGAAAAGAAATGACACGATCAAACATCTGAGTATACAGGAAATTAAAAATCAAACATACATACAGCTCATAGCCACAGTATTTACTCAAAAACATCACAAAATACAATTTTAGAGCAGTTTATTTTAAACCTACAGCTGAGACTGACTACATATGTTAAATGTGAGTTTCCACATAAGCAAGTGGGTTATGAGACTACTGAAGCAGGGTAGTCGATGCTTATTAGGATCACATGACAGCCCCGCATGCTGACATAGAGGCGCAATACAACACTATGGACCAACGTTTCTAAAGGGAGTTGTGTAAAGACAAAAATGTAGGCCATGTATCCAGATAACTACATTAAGGGAGATCAGATCAATTCTAAGACTGCAGCAATGAAAAAAAAAAACTTTCCAGAAAAAAATAATCAAGGAGAGAGCCTACAAGTGAGGATGTTGAATAAATGAAGTACGAATACAAGGTAAACAGCTAAGAAAGGGCCGGGGAATAGATTCCACCTAATTCATTTTCACCTACTAATCACCAGACTGAATACTCTGATTGAAACAGTGTAACCATGGAGTGAGATTATGAGAGTTAACAGATGTGTGGTGGAAGTCACGTGAGGAGAGTGTTGAGAGAGACAGCATCACCCTCTTGGTCTTGAGAGGTTGAGAGGAGGGCAGGGGTAGTGGAGGAGCGAGGCAAGCAGGCTGTTACCAACGAGTCATTGAACGAGACACTATTGCGGAGCGGATGGAGGTGGGCAGGGCTGTCACCCATGACGGGCCAGGTGATGATGTCAGCGCCGTGGTCCGTGCGAGAACGGGCTTTTTCGCGGAAGTTGAGCTTGAAAGATTCAATCTGCAACAAGGAGGATTGCAAGAAAAACAGAAAGGCAGTTCGATACAGGAGGAGAGGAAGGTGGGAAGAAAAGGTGGACAGGAGGTGTTTTGGAAATGAAATAATAAGGTGATAGCAAAAAGCAGAATTAGATGCCTGAAAAAAATAAAAAAATAAAAATGATTTTGTGGTCAGGGAGAAATAATTATAGAGAGCCAACCCATCTCATAACACCCCCCCCCCCAACACACACACACACACACACACACACACACACACACACACAATAACAGCACAATCATGAAGTATAACAAAATATTTTTACGCAATGAGAATGAATGAGAGTTATACAATTTTGTCTAGTTTTGTCCACAATACAAAAAAATGTAGAAATAGTGAATTTATGTTCTAAACATGCATTTTAAGAAATTAGAACACAATTTAGAACATGTAAAATTCTCTATTTGTAGATTTTTTAATGAAATTTTATAAATAGTTATATTTCCTTTTCAACTATTTAATTACACCCAAAAGTAAAAAAAATGAAGAAACTACATTGAAATATTCCAGTTTGTTATGGCATATGAGTAGTGCAGACATGTCGACAGCCAGTATCTAATCACAAATCTAACTGACTGCCAAGGTTTGTTTTGCTACAGTGCATTCAACTAGTCTCAGACGTCATACCCACAGACAATGCTGCATCTGATGCATATGGTACATAATCAAATATTTCAGGAGGATTGGTCATCTAATTAGTTGAATGCTACAGAATTTGAGGGAGACCTGTTGTGTTTTTTCAGTCTGCCTGAAAAAAATAAAAGGTCCCCCAGTGAAAGAAGGAAGCAGTCATATTTATAACTGAGTGAGTACTTATGAGGATCAGCTAAATGCTGGATACAGGACACAAACCAACATAAAGTGCAAATCCACAATTTAAAAAAAGTATACAAGAGAAAGGTATGTTATTTTGGAAATATAAAGACAAATATGAATAAATAAACTGAATTATAAACTTTATCCCAGAGTAAACAAACGAAGAGCAGCAGAGGGGCAAACAACCTACAATGAATGTACAATAAAAAGAACCCTTTAAACAAGACTGAGTATGGGGATCCCTTAGGCTACTATAAATAACTGTGAATAATAGCCTGAAATATGATTAGCATTGAGCACAGCAACAAACTCAGTTTCACTAGTATAAAGTCAGCAGTGAATTCATCTCTAATCCAAAAAACATTTAAGTCAGGCTTAAAGGCACCTGAATGGAGGTTCTAATGGTATTTAAGCCTGACATACAACAGCTGCTTCTGAGGGAGAGGGCTGGAGCAGGCCTTGTGACTACAGCAGGATGACACACAAACTTACTTGTTTCAGGGATGAGAGAATCCAGGCCCTGGGGGTCCCGGAGTGCCTCGCCCCCACATGCAGTGCCCTCCTTTAGCCCATTCTCCTGGGCTGGGCCGGCTGAGCCACTAGCGGTAGCCCCACTGCCCTCAACTGTCTCCTGTTGCCCCTCAGCCTAGAAACACACAGCAGCATGTCAATAGGACAGATGGAGATGGTGTGGAGATGGACTTCTGATCCCGTCTGAGAAAGACTAAAGGTGTGTTCAGGTATCTGGAATGGTACATGGATTTGAAGCATACTACATAACAGTGTACTATGGGTATGGGTACTAAAATGTATATTACGAATATAACATACACTCTATCACAAAATAATAAAGAGACGAGGCCCATGCACATGCAGCCAACCAATTCTGAAAATGATGAAATGCTTGTATTTATTTGCTTTATTTTTTATATCTGTGGGGAATTATACGATTCACTAAAAAAACTTTCCTTAACACTTTAACAATGTATTAAAAATAAATATATTGAAAAATAATCCAAAATAAAAGTAAAGCAAAATAATAAAGTCTTGTGCTATAACGTGTAACACTGTTTTATAGTAGGGCAGCATGTGAGATATGAGATAATATTCCTATAAATTTATAATGTACTTTTATTTACCTACAATATTATCAAAATACACTATCCTCGGCATCCGCTAATCTCCCACCAATTACCTTCATGTCCAGTCGTATGCAAAAGTTTAGGAACCCCTGACAATTTCCATGATATTCATTTATAAATATTTGGGTGTGCGGATCAGCAATTTCATTTTGATCTATCAAATAACTGAAGGACACAGTAATATATTTCAGTAGTGAAATGAGGTTTATTGGATTAACAGAAAACGAAATTATACAAGTGCATAAATTTGGGCAACCTTGCCATTTTGTTGATTTCAATACCTGTAACTACTTAGCACTGATTAATTGGAACACACAATTGGTTTGATGAGCTCATTAAGCCTTAAACTGCATAGACAGGTGCATCCAATCATGAGAAAAGGTTTTTAAGGTGGCCAATAGCAAGTTGCTCTCTTTGACGCTCATCTGAAGAGTGGCAACATGGAGGCCTCAATACAACTCTCTCAATCCCTGAAACAAATGACCTAAAAACAAAGACTGTTCAACATTATGGTTTAGGGGAAGGCTACAAAAAATTATTGCAGGGATATAAGCCGTCAGTGTCCACTGAGAAAAACAGTGAGGAAACGGAAGACCACAGGCAGATGGTGTCACTGTGCATCATTCAACAATTCAGCGTACTTTGAAAGAAGCCTTTTCTGCACACACACCACAAACGGAGTCGCTTGAGGTATGCAAACGCACATTTGGACAAGCCATCTTCATTTTGGAATAAGGTGCTGTGGAGTGCTGAATCAAAGACTGAGTTATTTGGTCATAACGAGAGAGTCTGGCTCGTAACCCTAAGGTTGTGGGTTCGAGTCTCGGGCCGGCAATACCACGACTGAGGTGCCCTTGAGAAAGGCACCGAACCCCACCCCAACCGCTCCCCAGGCGCCGCAGCATAATGGATGGGTTAAACGCAGAGAACGAATTCTGATTATGGGTCGCCATACTTAGCCGTATGTCACGTCACTTTCACTTTCATAAGAAGGGGCGTAATGCATGGCGGCAAAAGAACACAGCATTCCAAGAAAAACACTTTCTACCCACAGTAAAATTTGGTGGAGGTTCCATCATGCTGTGGGGCTGTGTGGCCAGTGCCTGTACTGGGAATCTGGTCAAAGTTGTTGGTCGCATGGATTCCACTCAATGTCAGCAGATTCTTGAGAATAATGTTGAGGAATCAGTCACAAAGTTGAAGTTTAGCCAGGGCTGGATATTTCAACAAGACAACGACCCAAAACACTGTACTTGTTCCTCTGCATAAATGCCAGAGTAGATTTTGAGCAATGTTCTGGAATGGATATCCCAACCAGACCTGAATACCATTGAACATCTGTGGGGTGATTTGAAGCGGGCTGTCCATGTTCGGCAACCATCAAACCTAACTGAACTTTAGATGTTTTGTAAGGAGGAATGGTCCAAAATACATTCATCCAGAATCCAGACACTCATTACAGGCTATAGGAAGCGTCTAGAGGCTGTTATTTCTGCTAAAGGGGGCTCTACTAAATATTGATGTGATTTTTCTGTTGGGGTGCCCAAATTTATACACCTGTCTAATTTCATTTTGATGCATATTGCGCATTTTCTGTTAATCCAATAAACCTTATTTCACTACTGAAATATTACTGTGTCCTTCAGTTATTTGACAGTTTAAAATAAAATTGCTGATCCAAACACCCAAATATTTATAAATGAAAATCATGGAAATTGTCAGGGGTTCCTAAACTTTTGCATATGACTGTATCTCCTCTTTGGCCTTCCTCTTGACCTCTTAACTGGCAGTTCCATCTCAAACATCCTTGAACCAATATAACCAGAGCTGTCTCTCTGATGTGCTCGTTCCTAATCCTGTCCGTCCTAGTCACTCCGAAAGAGAACCTAATCATCCTCATCTCTGCAACCTCCATCTCTACCTCAGTATTTTCCTCACTTCTACACTCTCTAACCCATACAGCAGAGCTGCTCTCACTACTGTCTTGTACAGCTTTTATTTGATTCTTGCTGAAACTCTTCTGTCACACACTCCAACCTGCCTGCACTCACCTCTTTTCTACACTCCCAGTCAAAATGGACGGTTGACCCCAAATGAAGTCCTGTCACCTTTTGGACCTCAGCCCCCTGTAACCTCACTGATCTACTTCCCTCCATCTCATTCATACACATGTATTCTGTCTTACAATGACTGCCTTTCATTCCCCTTCTTTCCAGAGCAGACCTCCACCTTTCCAGGTGTTCCTTCACCTGCTCGCTACTCCACAAACATCTTGTCAACCTGTCCATCTCCATAGCAAACAAGAAGGGACTCAAAGCAGATACTTGATGTAGCTCCACCTCGACATTGAGCTCCTCTGACCTACAGCACATATCACAACCGTCATACTCCTCTCAAACATATCCTGAACTACTCTGACATATTTCTCTGCAACTCCTGACATTCTCATACACTACCATAGCTCCTCCCTGTCTCCTACTGACCATCTCTGTACTTCTCCATTAACAAAACTCTACATTATTAAAATGTACTCTATTAATATTTCAAATGGTCTATGATAGAACCGCTGTAATGGTTTACAAACTATGCTTGTTTTGTTTTTTTTCAAACTAAAAGTACTGTATATCATGCAAATGATTTTGTGGTGATGAAGATGTATAAATGATGTGTACAGCCATGGTGATTTTCATGCAGACATGGGTGACCATAGGCTGAGGGGTAAGGTGACATCACGAACCAATAAGTAAGCTTGTTGGTTGGAGGCTTTTATTAACCCACCTTTGTTACGTAAATCCTTGATATGACAATTCAGTACTTTAATAGCGTTTTCTTGCACAGGTCAGGGTTTGCCCTGCCCCATCACACCCCATTCAATTAATTTTGGCCTTAATCATCAGCCCATGTGTTGAGTCAGGTGTGTTGAAGCAAGCAAGCACAAAGCTGACCACATCATATTAACCCACGTGAGAGCATTTGAAAAGAAGTATACTTCATGACACCCTTCCTTCCTTTACCTTCTACAAACAAAAAATACATGTATTGGTTTTCATTTGTTTCTCAGCTTCTCTGGACCAGACTTTAGGAAAATGCCCATGTCAATCTCTGTGATGTTAAATCCCTTTAGGTTTAAAACATAGTGAGAATGTATTTTTAATTTATTGTTTTAAATTATTAAACAGACATTTCTACCATAACTCACTTACAATTATAATTGAGCAACGATGTAGGAAAACATAAAACCAAATTTAAAAAGAAGGAAATGTTAAAGAAAAAATGATATACAATGCACTAATGACTTAATGACTAATATCTTAAAAGACAGTATAAGACAGAACTACTACTAATACTATAACAATAAATTAAACACTCAAATTTATATATTCTCATATAAATTTATACATACTCAAATCACCTTGAAAGTTTAAACTTGCAGCTTTGTGGTCAACATACTAACAATTCTGCTACTGTAATTTTAGCTTTTTTAAAATCTAAAATAGTTAATCTGTTTCTGGCCTCTTTGTGGATGAGGCCTTGTCAAGGTGTAGTGCTCATGTAGTTCAATGAACCTCGGGGCTACATCACAAGGAGCATTAGGCTCCCGTTAGGACCAAGTTTGGTAAACAAATCTGAGGGGAGTGGTCAGAAAATGAGAATTGTCTAATGTTTCTCAAAAAAAGGGTACTTTGTCCGGATCAAGGAAAATGACCAAGAATAAACTTCTGGAAGCAAACCTAGAGGTGGGTGTCTGGTGACTAGACACCTAGAAAACCCAGTCAGGCTCACCACATGCAAAATTTGGCATTGAATTTTTGGCGGGTGCCTGTTTAGAAGCATGTATATTACAGTATGTTTGAGACAAACCAGACACCTAGAAAACCCAGTCAGACACACCACATGCAATATTTGGCATTGACTTTTTGGCCGGTGCCTGTTTAGAAGCATGTGTATTACAGTATGTTTGAGACAAACCAGACCCTAGAAAAAGAAATTGGCTTTGGAAATAAGGAATGCCATTTTGCTGGTGGAGAAATAGCCTGAATCCTGATTGGTCTCACTTACTCCAGAGTTCCCCCAGGAAACCTCAAATGTGTGTGGCAATATTCACCAGTCCCAGACCAAGGATCTTGCAGTGAACAAGAGAGTTGCATCTAGCATCTAATTTCCAGTCTCATGCTTATGCACCAAACAGAAGTTAAGAGTATTTAGCCTTCTTGGACCAGGTGCTAACCTTAACATGTGCTGGTGGACACCATTGGAAAAAGACTGAAGTAAAGCTGAAGGAGGCGGCCTTCCATAAAATACTCACAGTGGGATCTCTAAAAATAACTATTAAGCATAAATGAAAGTAACAACATGAGAGAAGTTTGGAGAAGTAATTGGGAAAAAAAAGAAAACATTTTTAAAAGTGGTCCCTAAAATGTTTTAGTAAATTGTTTAGTAAGGAGTAGAGATGCAGATCCTCTAAATCAAGAGAATTTAAATGAGGTGTTTTGGTGCAATTTTGAGACTATAAAATCAGTCCCAGAAGCTGCTAGAGACATTCTCTCTCAGTTGGTGAGCTGTAGATGAGCTGGAATATCTGGCTGGGCTGACCTTTTTGTTGCCATTTTGATCCCCATCAGGAAGAGTAGAATAAAAATAAATGAAGTAACTTATCTGACCCCTGTGTTGCACCTCTCTATAACCGTGATTAAGTGATTTCATGTGGCGCTAATATTTTAATGCCCAGTCAATCCCATGCAGGCCTTTTAAACTTTCATCTCTTTGCCTGCAGCACAGATGCAAGATGGTATAATATAGGTTTATAGAAGGCAGTCAATCATTATTGTGTATATCAAATTATGCTACTTAATAATTATTGCTTAATTGCTAATTAAGGGAATTAGTAAAAAACAAGATCATGCTAATTTCTCTCGTTCGCAAACTTACCTTAATATTCCCCCCTCCTGGTGTATGGCTGACATTATCCATGGAGCCCACCTTAGACTGTGCTTTGTCTTTGAAGTTCACTTTATGAGACTCAATCTTTATATCTCCACCTCCTACAAGAAACATTACCATCCATGATAACTCAGAATTGCTATTAACGTTTGACTCCAACCCAGAACCTTAGTAACATTAAATCAGTTCCAAAACCTTACCTGGCTTATGCTTGATGTTGACCCTTGAACCACACTTTGAAGTCACTTTACTCAAATCCACCTTCTTACTGAGAATCTGGATCTGTAAACACACCAAACTAAGTCCTATATTTGAAGCAAAGACATGGTTTACTGTTCTGTAATAGTAATAAAGATACCATCAGCCTTTTGTTGCCTTGTTTACAAAGTGCAAATTTGACATGCAGTGCGATTAAATCAACACAGGCTGGCATGCCACTCTCTACAAAGTACAAAGGATGTATAAGACATACTAAGAAAAGTAATCATAATTACTACTAATTATTATTTTAAATCATTAGAAAAATATGTCTGTATCTCTTTATCCACCGATAAGTTCAACGTCAGTCACTATTAGAAGCAGTAAATCTCAAAGAGCTAGAGGAAAAGAAAGCTGCAGGAAAAAAAAACTCGGCGAAGTATAAAAGAAAGGGAAAAAGGTTTTGCCCCATGATTACCAAAAAATAATTTAAGACAAAGTAAGTAACCTTGAGCAGGAAATAAAATTCAACTTCTGCTGTTATTGAGAACTGGCTTAAAGGTAGCAGTTAAGCAAAAACTCTTAAGCATGTGCATGGGGGGAAGTCTGGGAACAAGATCACAAAAATGATTACATGTGTATCCTCATGAGACTTGGTGATGTTCTAACTGGAAGAGTAGCACTGTTTTGTTGAATTCAGCTTCACCACATGCAGAGACAGTACTTACATTCCCACCACCAGGGACATGCTTGATATTGTCCTTGGAACCCAAGCGAGATGTAACATGGCTGTAGTCCACCTTTTTGGAGACTATCTGAACCTACAACACAGCATGGCGGGCAAAGGGCAGAAGGGCATAAGGGGTAACCAGATAAGAGGAAGACAGAAAAAGAGGGAAAGATGAAGCATCTACAAGCTTATAAGGATTCAGTGCGAAGTGCTACATAAGTTGATGAACATATTCATCAAGCTAGAAACTACAGTTAACTAGAGTGTACATGCCATGCTGTGTTTAAAGTAGCACCACCAGTAAGGAACATGATTTAATATATACAGTTACCCTTTTATTTTTATAATTACCATGAAGAATTGTACTAAGTGCTTGGCAATGTCCATATTACTTAAATTACGATGCACAGTGAAGCAATTCACTTTAAACAGACAAACATCATATGAAATGATATATTTGAGCAGATGTGGACATAGTCAAAAGCATTTAGTCTATTTGAAAAAAAAAAGACCTCAGTGTTTTCTAATTCCATCTAAATCTCTGCTTTGTCTTAGCTTTAACATACATTAGGAATAACTTTCTTCGAGGAACTAAAAAGGACTGCAGAAACCATTTTCTGCAGCATAAACCTTCTTAGCCTATTGATGTTGATTGATACCATATGTAGAACATGAAAAGGGAAAACAGCTGAAATGAGTAAACTTAATACTGTCCCAAAACTCACTATTACAGAACTGTAAAATCTACATTTTCACAGGATTTTCATGACCATGTGAACCCTGTTTTGCTCTCTGAAGGATGATCCTTTTAACTCAGAGCACATTTTTAAGATGACCAAACATGACATTGGAAGGACAATTAAATCGTACTCTGATCAGTCAGTGAATATGTTCATCTTTGATCCAAACACAAAAACAGTTACACCATTAAAGATTCGTTTAACTCTGTAGACCTTCGAATAAATTGGCTGCATGTGTACCTGGTGGTACAGCAGACTCCATAATTACCATCAAGCAGACGGTACATTAACAAACCTCAGTGGAACTTATAAGGCTGATGAAACGGGTATGAAATTGTGTTTCTCATTCTGTCAAAGAACAACTAATAATTCAGTACCAGTTCTCATTAAGCAGCAGAACCTGTGACCATGCATTGATTTTTCTTAACGAAAAAAAAAGAATAATAAAAAAAACCCTACCAGACATATTTTTTTTGTATAGTCACTCCCGTAAGGTTCTGAGAAGTATGCTGAATTACAAGAACTTGCTTAGCTTAGTTTCATGCTCTTAAATACTGAATTATTGATTAGTATTTCAGTAGCATCGACTGCAGACTCAACACGCATTTAAACACACACACACAAACAGAACTACACAGTTTTGAATGGAAACCTAGTGAGTTTTGTGAGAATTTTAGTTAGTATACACTCCAGCAAGAGCCAACATCTTAATATCAGTTCTTATATTTTATAGTGGCGACCTGAAAAATCTCTGTCAGACATTTTATAACAGGAAAACTACATGCTTTCATTAAATATGACAGTATCTAACAGGCACCACACTGTCTTCACAGTGGTATCTCATGGGGTTTCCCAGACCAACACACATATTGACTAAATTATCTGGCCCATTTTTCAACATATCAGCATTCATTCTGTAAACCTATTAAAGGAAATCTGGCATTAGCAAAGACAAGTGCTATACATAATATTTAAATAGAAAAATCCTTCATTATAAATGATTTTTATTTATGGGTGACAGAAGAACGAAGTATATGGAATAATGATATCATGAGACATCAAGACAAGAACAAGTGTGTCTCGCCATAACAGAAAAGATGGCTGGAGAAAGAAAACAGAAAAAATATATATATACATATACATATACACACACAAGTAGGTGGGATATGGAAGATGGAGTGAACTCACTTTGCCCTGGCTGTTCTCTTTGGAGAGGGAGCCCTGAGCCAGAGCATCCGTCTTGCTTTGAGAAACTGTGACCTGGGGAAACAACCCCAAATCCCCTACATGTCAATTACTCACACCACAACAATTAGCCCATTGATTCTGGACTTTTGAACAATAATCACAGTTCAAAACAAAAACCTTAATTACATGAGGGAAAAAAATGTTAAGACCAAGAATGGGAAATGTGATGGATATTTAGGGTTTAAAAAAAAACTCATGCCTTTGTTATTTAACTCAACATACTGCAAATTAAGATTGCATGATTTTTCACAAATTGTACAGCAGTGTGGACATTATAATGAATTACGCACTACAGGGATACTACCAGTGACATGTGTAGCAAGTATTAGAGGGTAGAGTGACAAGCATTGTTTTATGAAGTCCAAGGAGAAATCTCAGCCAGGAAAAGTATCAGTGTGGTGAAAGATACGAAAGGGAAATGGCATTACAGATGGAGAAAACAGAATAAATCAAATTGTGATTACTTTCAGGTCATAGCTAAGCTTGCAGTGAGAAAGATTAAACAAGAATTTTTAAGGTTATGACACTAAAGATATGCAGCACAGGATTTATTTTGCATAAATCCAAATATGCCAGAAAACATTCGAGCAATATGAATAAATGAATTTTAAAAAGCCTAAATCTGTTTTAAACATGAAAAATCATGATCATGAAGGTCAAAATTAAAATGAAACACAGATATTTCTCATCATTTCTATATCCCTCTGTCTTGGTCGTTGACTGCCACACTGTTCCTGATTGATTGCTGGGACAGCTACAATTTGGTATACTTATAAATCTAAGGTGTGCATTTTAGTCATATCTTCTCACCTTGCCTCCTCCGGCCTGGTGTTTCATGTTGTCTGTGGAGCCAATCTTGGAGCGGATATTTTTAACATCAGGGGCTGGAGCTGTTGCTGGGCGGCTACTGGTTCTGGTTGTGGTACTAGTTGTAGTGGTAGTGGAGCTGGCTCGAAGGGCACGGGGTACAGGAGGCTTTCTCTCTGGCACTGTGCTGGTTGTGTTGTTAGTGGTTGTGGTAGGTTTAGTGGTACGGGTGCGGGTTGTGGAACTACTGGTAACGGTGGGCGGTCTGGCTGTCGCAGATTTGGGTTTGCTGGAATCTATGGTTGTAAACAAATAGGAAGGGAAAGATTGAAATGGGGAAGAACAGACAAGAGGCCAAGTATGTAAGCAAAAAAAAACCCCATTGTATCACATTTATAGAGTAGTTCTAATGATGATATTATTATAAAACAAACATAATAGTTTTCAGACTCTTTTTGATGCTTTTACTCAGTGAAAATGCATTAAATGCCCTTATTATATTGCCCGATAACTTTGATTCTTTGAAGAAAAATTTTATTTTATTAAACTTGAGAAGAATTATCTGGCAATGAAACAAGACCTAGAGCAGGGGTATTCAATTAAAATTCGAAGAGGTCCAGTTACTAAAATTTCCTCCCAGCAAAGGTCCGAATCTTATATTGTCACTTAAAATAGTGTACCCTCATGTTAATAAAAATCAATAACGCACATACATTTCTATATAATTTATTGTTAAATTTCAAGTGTTTTCAAAGTCTGACCTTGTATGGCACTTGAATGGAAAACAATACTGTAGTTGTCTTTACAACATGTCAAGTAACAGACAACAGACACTGAATTTCTTCTGCAAACACACTTTGTGCTGGCTTTGTGCAGCCTGAACTTAGGGCCTATATTTCAAGTAAATTTAAAACATTCAGAATATTTTGAATTAAAAAAAAAGTGCTATTAATCTTTAAGAAAAAAAATAAACAAAAGACTTTTGAGCTGCAACTTTTTTAAACATTAACTACATTAATAACACAGGAACCTTAGGCAAAAGAACATTTCAAGTAAAATAGAACAGGGCAGAATTTACTGAATAAAAGAAAAGTGCAGAGCTTTGAGCAGCTCCCTTTTTCCTCTCTCCTTTCCACCTCTCCTTACTCCCTTTCCATCTTCCATTCCTAGTGAGAGAAATGGGCATGTAACTGTCCTGCCAGCAGTTTGAATCTTAATTGTCCTGCCAGCGTAATTAGGTGCATTACTGCCACCTTCTGCTCTGGAGTATGGAACAGATACAATCTGTTTTTGGCTTGGCTTTTGATGACGCTCCTGTCGTAATAACTAGATTAACTGCGCATGAACGAAAGATTTATCTTTTTAGTAATATCAAAGAGCTTATATAATCTTATAATATTAGATTATAAAATGGAGATGCTTAATATGATAATATTAGAATTTTAACGGGTCCGGGAAGACCCGTCACTCGGTCCGGATCCGGACCGCGGTCCATCATTTGGTGATGCCCGACCTAGAGCATATGTAAGAAAATATTTAAGTTATATAAATCTCCTAGTCATTCATGACTGCCTCTGCTGAATAACAATGTCATCGTTAAAATGCATGATAGAAAATGAATGATTCTTTACCTGTGGTCTTCAGAGTGCTTGGCTTCTTCTCCTCCCCTGTTTTGTTCTCAGTCTTTGTAGCTGAATATAACAAAGTCATGCCATGTGCCAATCATTTCTTTATCGCATAATTAAAACAAACAATTCTGTGTCACTATGCTTACCAACTTGCTACATGATAAACTTGCAGTATGTTCTCTAAGTATTCAGACAGAGACTTTTTTACTTTGGAACTCCAGTTCTTCAGTGTGTGGTAGACTCACCCAGAGAGCGCCGTGCTGTGGCAGTACTCGATGTGGTGGTTCTGCTCATTGTTGTGGAAGCTGTACTATTCTTGGGGGCTGTGGAGCGGGATGGAGCAGTATAGGACTTTGGAACTGATGCCTCTGTGGCTGTCTGGAAAAGAGGCCAAAACGATGTAGCTAAGCTAGAGTACGACATTTATTTAGAACAATAAGGGGTTTATGCAACCCAGGAGCTGCATTTCTTAATTAGCTCAACCTTGCTTTAAAGAGAATGATCACACCATGTTCATTTTTATTTACAGTAATCACAATGACTGAGGTTCCTTACTTAAGAAGCAATGGCAAAGAATTGCCATTTACATACGATTACAAGTGTACACAAGAAACAAGAACAAACCTTGGGGATACGGCAGGAACTGTACATCATTATATGTATGTAGTTTATTAGAAGTATAAAAAATATGGCACAGTAATTTTTTAGCAGATGTGTAATGGATGAACATTGAAAAGGCATTGCAAATAAAACATGTCAACCATGCAAGCAAAAGGGCCATGAGTTCTGAAAGTAAGGTAGAAGAGAATTTTATCCCTCAAAAGTGTAATTTTCTAGCTCCCTAATAGAAAACGTAGGGACATACCTTAGGTTTGAACTCACTGGGCACTGTGGGTGTGGTGGAAAGACGACTGGCAGCCGAAGCAGGGCGCTTGGTGCCAGCCATGGGTGTGGGTGCCTTGGGCATCGGTGCTTTTTTGCTGAGGGTGGCAGTTGTGGAGGTAGGGGCTGGGGTTGAGCGCTTAGGAGCAGTCACAGCATTGGACACCGTGCTTGGCCGGGGTTTGGCCATGCTAGATTTGGTTGTTGTGGTAGCAGGCTGCATGGATGGACAGCAAACCCAAAAAATGGAAAGCAAAGGAGTAACAAAAGCATAAAAGGACAAATAAGAGCAGCAGGACACAAGCAGCTGAAGGGGCGTATGGCACGGGATAAACGCATGTATAATGTTAAACGTTTTTGATTTTACTAACTAGGGTTCCACAGTGCAAATCACTTGCTTACATTTGTTCCTTGGGGAGATTTTTGTTTTTGGGGGAAATCACAGATTAACTATAGATTCTTGTTATTATATTTGTTATTATAGATTCTGTTTGATGAAAAACAGCCAGCCTGGTCTGATCACATAATATAGACTGAAGACGATCCAAGCTATTAAGAGCTACTAGACCCAGAGGGGGGGGATAAATAAATAAATAATTTTACCAATGAAACAGCTGTGTTTTTTAGCGGCTGGTATTTTACCAGAATGAATGAGCGACTGGTATTTTACCCAAATGAATAATAAGCGTTTTAAGTTTTTTTGCTCCCCATTTTCCACAAAATGGAGAAATTTAATGGAACCCTTAAATCTATAAAACAAGATATTCGTCTTGCTTTGGCACCAGATTTGATTGTCTGCGTGTTTGTGTGCATGTAAGTGTTATATAACTCAAACAATATTAGCAGCAGCATGACCAATGGACAAGTGGGATGATCTGAAAAGGATGCAACTCACCTTGGTTTTCTTCTCGGGACTAGGTATGTCTTTTCCTGGTGCAGTTCTGGCACCATTAGTTGCCACAGGCTTAGGTGCTGCTTTTTTAGCCTTTTCAGTTTTCTCTTCTTTCTCCACTTTGGTAGATAGCTCTTTTTTCACCACTGTTGCAGCTTTTGTCTCTTCCACTGCATCTGTTTTTGGGGCTACTCCTTCCTTGGGGCCCGACCCAACAACTTCATTTTTAGCTTTGTCTTTTTCTTGCTTGTGAGCAATCTCATGTTTCTCAGCTTTGTCCTTTTCATTTTTCCCATGAGACTCCTTGTCCTTTTCAGCATTATCATTCTCTGATTGCTCATCTAACTTATGATCAAGTTTTCCTTTCTCAATTTTGTCTTCTACCGTTTTGTCATCAACTTTGATCGTTTCTGTTTTCCACTCTACCTGTTCTACATTTTTCACCTTTTCCACTTTCACCTCCTTGTCTTTCTCTGGAGACAGATCCATCTTACCTTCACTAGCCTTTCTATCAGAAATCTTTTCGACTTGCTCTAAATTTTCAACCTTTTTACTTGCATCCGTTTTTTCAGGTAGCTGCCCCTTTTCTGACTTGTCTGGTTGCTCAGTTTTGTTTGGTTTATCTGACTTGTCTACAGATGTCTCTTTGACTTTTTCCACCTTGTTAGATGCATCTTGCTTTTCACTATCCTTTTTGTCTTTTATATCACTCTCTTCGACTTTGGCCACCTTACTAAATGCATCTTGCTTGTCACTACTATCTTTGCTTTCCTTCTTGTCCTTTATATCGGTTTCTTCGACTGTCATCACCTGGTCAGGCTTGTCGGTCTTCTCAACCTTGTCCATCTTGTCCACTTTGCTGAACATATCAGACTTCTCCAGACTCTCTTTTTTTCCCTCATCTGGCTGGATTTTCTGCGTGTTGACTGTATAAAAAAATGTAAACATATTGAATGTGGTATTCTTTTACAATGTGAAGAATAAGCATCCTAGACAATATTCCCAGCTCCATCTTACTTGCAGACTGAAGAAAAAAAACTTCTGTAATGCATATTTTGTCATATGCATGTATCTCTATCTTTTGTTTAAACATATATCCTTAATATACAAGCTTACAATAAATCCATCTCCATAATAAATCAATAACAAGTTAACAAAAAACACTTTAGACATAAATACACAGGATTAATTGGTAACAAAACTGCTTTGTTGCCCTCATTGTTGTGTATATAATGTTTGATTCTTCTTATTAATGAATAAAAAGTGTTTAAGTTGAGAAAAGATACAGAATACTTGGATACAGATTAGCAGTGATTTATAACAAAAAATGTATTAAGCTACAATTCCCAATTTCTGCTGCTGTTCAGCTGTTGAGGCCTTCAGTGTAAACAATGACTCTGCATTTTCCAAATGAGTTCCTGAGTAAAACTGAAACTAGGCAGTAAAGTTAAAAAATGCAGACTGTAAACTTACTTAAAAATACTTAAGAAATCCTGAAATAAACAAACAAATAATAGATAGATAGATAGATAGATAGATAGATAGATAGATAGATAGATAGATAGATAGATAGATAGATAGATAGATAGATAGATAGATAATCATCTGATTGTATACAGATACACACCACACCTCCAGTTACGTACATGCATACATATGCACACACATGCACGGCATACACAGATGGACAGACAGACAATCTAAGAAGTTCGGTCATCTGCTTTTCAATAAGAAAATTACATTGACCTCTGGGACTGTGACCCCAAAAATTTTCTAAGAAAAAAATATAAGCTTTACAATGAGACTGAATACTGAACTGCATTTGTAAATGTTAATTATGAAAAGAAATAATTGTTAACCTTGACCTTCAAATATCTAACGGTTTAAGATATTTAACATTACAGATAACATCACTACTGGCATCAATAAAGGTAAACTGATGCAGGTCAAAGCAAATCCCCTTATTATTGTGAGCCATGCTGGGGATTGTTAAAAAAAAAAGGCAAACATTCAGTGTGCAATAATGGACCCTGTCCAGTTAAACAGGTCAATCCCTTACTTAAAAAAAAAAAATTAAACCAGACAAGCAACTGCAAATAATCTTGCAAGAACCTTTGTGATTATATTGTACACTGCATTTCAGTGTTCCTTGAATTTGATAGCAAATTATTAGATTTAGTGCTTGTTTGAAAATATATTTTCAAGACCAAGAAACTAACTCGCTCTCCTCTCTCTCTGATGTGATTTGCAGTGATGTCATATCACTGTAAACCAATAGAAAATACATAGACCTAGACTGGATGTTTCAGGATTCTCTAACCTCGAGACTGCAAAACCACTGCTGTAAAATTCTCTTGTATGCATGTCTTGTATGCCAGAAATCAAGTTGTCTGTAGTTTCAAATGTCAAAGAACCACTTGAATAGCATACAGAATGACCAACTACAGGCACAGGCAACAGGAATAATTAAAGGATCATCAGAACAGACCCACAAGACAAAAATGGTACGTAATTGGTTTACATCCACCGGCTGCTATTACTTGTTCCAGCAACTAGCTTATTGACTATACCTTGCTCAGGAACCCTTGCCAACCTGCTTGCTAATGAAGAAAGAGCATTCAGACAAAGGATTTCATTATGCTACAATAATAAAACCTCTCCTCACCAGTGAATACATACTCAATGAGTGTAATTATGATAGCAGTTCTTTCTGCATACAACACAATTCAAATAATCAATTCAAACTCTGACAGTAGTCTCAGCCTCAGGTCCACCTACAGAGTGACCTACTATCCCAGTTTAATACCCTCTACCTTTGGTGTCCCAGTATACATTTGTCTTAATACAAACCCACACAGCAGTCAGAATTTACAAAAAGTATGTTATTCTTATATCCACTTGTCTATACAGCTATCAGTTTTCCCTTTGATATATAAGCTAAATATGTTTACCTTAAAAATTGGACTTCATTATGACCAACACTTAATCACATAATCTTAAAGGTTTATTAATATTGCTAATACTAATATTGCAATACATGTGTTATAATTAAACCTTTGTTACAGGATTTCATCACCTACCCTCAAGTACAGGAAACAGACTGATGCTGCCTTCAGTACCGGCAGCGCTGCCATTAAGAGCTCGACTTGTGACAGGCACTGGCAACAGTACACCCTGGTCCTTGTCTACAATTGAACCCTCCGGAACATCCTCCATGGGTGAGAGTGGAAGGCTTCTGTTACTCTTGAATGATGGAAATGGGGTAAGATGAAGTGTTCCGTTACGAGCTCCAGTACCACAGAGGGTTGGTGGAGGGGTTGGGGGCTGATCGTCTGCCACGGTGAGTGAGCGTCTCATGCCCCCTGCATGAGGCCGACGGTGTCCTCCTACTGACGAGGTCAGCTCATCCAGCATTCCTCCGCCAGGGTACTTGTCTGGTAGCTGAATGCTAGCTGGCACAGACAAATGGGAACATTCTGACATGGCTCTCCTCATAGCCTTCCTCTGTTGCTCAGCTCGACCCATGAAACAAGGCTCAAGAACTTCGCCCTCCTCCTCACTCTCATTTGATGATCCCTCAGTCGCTGGTCTTCCACCAACACCTTCATCTCCACCCTCAAGGTAATTATCGTTAACAACTCCTATTACACAATAGTTGGGGGGTGCTTGAGGAGAGCCCATCATGGGGTTCGTCTCTGGACTGAGGCATTGAGGTGATGGATTCCATTCTGCTACACTGGCTGGCTTCAGAGACTCAAAAGTGGAAAGGACATCACTGTTCTGTGAAGATGATCCTAAAAGTTGTGAAGGGGGCATCATCACACTGTTTCCTGCAGATTCTAAAGACACTGAGAATTTCCCAGGAGATGCAGGTGAGGGAGATGAAGACAGAGAACTCTCTATACTCTCCCCTACGCTGCTTAGTGACATGCTACCAGGAATTGCACTTCTTCCAGGCACCTGCAGTTCTGACTCATTTCCCAATGCTGCTGGAGGATCAAATAAACACAGCTTATCTTCATCAGTCAGTCCCAGGGCTCGTGGGGTACCAGCAAAGCTCCTAGGAGCCCCAATGTCACCATGCTGCCAATCCCATCCCTGTGTGGCAGGAGAGGTGGAAATAGAAGAACCTTTGCATAGCTCACTATACTCCGAGAACGGAGATGCTGGCTGTTGGTTGGAGAGTGAGGACATGCTTTTCCTCCTCTATTGCTACCTAGTCCTTATATATATTTTTCTTTGTCTTCTTTTCAAATTACCTTCTTTTTTCTTCTGTGTTACAATATAATAGTTGAGATTTATCCCTTCTGGCTGTGGTCTAGTTTTCCACAGATTACAGTGTGCGCTATTACCTCTCTCTGTATCTACGATCAACAATTCACCAAGAATCTGTGAGAATGAATCAGAGCTCTTTCTCCCTCTCTCAGACAGCCACCCACCCTCCCCATTTGATGGCTATTTTCCTGGCTCATGTCACATGGTTCTTTGTGTAGCAGCTTATTTGCTGCTTGAAAAAATAAGCTCCCTCCTTTTCTGAATAGCCCCTCCCTTTTGCCTCACTCATTTTCTCCACGCTGGCGGCTTTATGCCCATCCTTTCCCACTGTTCCACTTCCGCTTCTGAATGTTGCAAGGTCTATCTTATAATATAAACCTTTGCTAATCTAATAACCTTATCAAAGCTCTTACCATTTCCCCCAAATAAAGTATGTGAAAGACTATTCATAAGAGCCAGTACACCTGCAATTTAAAAACACTTACGATCTGAAAATTGATTTGAAAATCAGTTTCAGTCTACAAATGCAACTAGTCAAACCGCTAATCAATACACCATGATCAGAGCAATGACTATTTTAACCCCGAGATTTATCTGATTAATTAATCAGACTATTTATCTGATTATTAAGATTAATCTGTTACTGGTAAACACTACTTCATAGTGTTTTAGCCTATTCTTAATTTCATAGTGTTTTAACTCCACCTGTGCATTCTCTGGCTACCAGCAGGGGGCTTTGCTAATCAGTGGTCCAAATTCATATGCTGTCATGTTCAGAATCCTAAATTGATGCCAGTTATATTAGTGGAATTTCAGTGTACTATGGTTGTGAAACCAGAGGATTAGAGTACACTGCAGTCAAAGAGAGAAGGAGCGGTATGGTTAGGGTTAAACAAAGATGGAGGGAAGCCAAACGGAGTTAAAAAACAAAAATCAGTGAGCAGGATGAAGGCAAATTGAAGTCTGTTGTCTCTGATTTTGTCACGTATAGAGTCTATTGCTAGACACCCTGGGGAAGGTGAGTCAGACAACACTGGAAATGCCTTCCAGCAATAAAATTCATACCACAAGACAAATGACAACAGTAAACCGATTTAAACACCACCAAAAAAAAAAGAGACAAATACACTCAGGAGATATGTTGTTCTTAGACTGAAATATATTTTAGCCTATTCTTGAAGCAGATCTTTAGAAAAAGGTTGCCCAATTTACAGCCGGTAACAGTATAAGAACAGTATATAGGAACACAAATTTTAAAGGATGATATACAATAAAAGGTAAGATGCCATAAGAAAACCTCGTAAATGCAAGGTGTGCAGTCCACAGTGTGACTGACTATATCATACAAAAAAATCTCTCAGAATTGTACTGTGAATATTTGAGAAGTAAAACAAAAATATCTGTTTCTTCAATTCAAATAAACAAATCCTCAAAGCTGTGACAAGTTAATGTACAACCAATTGAATTATTCATAGTAAACGTAAGAATTCAGGTAGCCAAAAAAAAAAAGAAGGGAGAGAAAGAAGCTACGCCAAGAGTCTGAAGGACTTGTACTGTCTGTTGAGGTTCTATGTTTAGCTCCATAACCCACCCACCATAAACTCTCCAGTGAGCTGCCATTATTTTCTTGGTCGCCCGGTTTCATTAAGTCTCCAAAGCAACCGCCTCCTGTTGCCATGACAACATGAGTCTTGTCATGATGGTGACTGCACATAGGGGGTGAGTGTGCGAAGGGCTGATCTTGTGCTCAGACATGTTGATCTCAGGAAGACAGATGATGAATAAGGACGCTCAATGCTGACCACAACAGGAGGCAGCAGATAGTGAAATATTTCTGTGGCTGTACAGATTTTGTTGGCTTGTTATTAGATATTACCCTTTTCCTACTGAGTGTCATTTACAGGTCACTATTGACATCCAACGTCATTCTTTTATTCATTCATTCACTTCCAGTCAGGTATTTATTTTTAGAAGACGGATGTCTACAGCGTTAGCACAGTGTTATGTTAGATGGCCTGAGGAAAATGACTCTTTATATATAAAAAATATTATATATATTTTTTTTTATGAAATTTTTTTGCAGACATATACAATGTATTACCTCAGTTACAAAATTACATAGTTTAAGAGAAGAAACACGGAACAAAATCAATACAGCAACAAAACCCCATCCACCCTCCTCAGAAACAATGAGAGAAAAAATAAATAAAATTATAATACAATAAAGAAATAATAATAAATCAAAAGTCATTCTTAAGTAGACTACAAAATTGAAAAAAATTAGACAAATGTCACTGGTGATGCAGCAGCTTTTGCTAGTCCAGCACAGGATGAAAGCCTAGATGAAGGTTTTATCCCAACACGTAAAACCGTATTGGTAAGCAAACTGGCTACTCTTAAATGCCTCTCTAGCATTAGTATAGAGAGTAGATATTTATGAATAAACTTTCTTATTACTGCATCAAGAATTAGAGTAAGAGCCATTTCATAGTACAGAATGTTCTTCCTTTCTCCTTGTACCACCCACGGATTTGGAGCCATCAAGTTCTAGTGCCTATTATAGAAACAAGCCCAAGGCTGGCTGATTTGCATATCTGCATAATTAACACACTGATACTCCTCAATACGGCTATAAGTTTCTTTTCCTGGTTCTTTGTATTTGTTTTCCGAAAAAGACAAGTGAGTGGAACCCCTACCGCGGACCAGACGACAAGACATTAAATAGCGAAGCTGGCTTTGCGGATTGCGAGCAGGGTCATAAAAATAATGAGTATGATTAAAGTGGCACGATTGTAAGTAGACTGTAAACATACTGTACTATTATACACTACAGAATTTCTTGTGTATTGACATGTTAGAACCTTATTCCTAAATAGACTGCATCCCATGCATGTGTTAACTTTACAAGGGCGAACTGAAGCTTAGCTTTCCCCAAGCCTAGTTCTTCAGCATCTGTCCCCATTACCAAGGAAATATCAGCTGTTCCTCAGTTACCATAGCAACTAGCTAAACCACACCTCTTATCCGAGGAAGGCTGCCTGCCGATGAGCAACACGAGGAGCTGACCTTCTCAGCTATTTTCTGGGTTTAATCTCTCTCGTTTAAATAACCTTTAGCAGAAGTTCAATCAAGCCACTGACGGTTAAATAAATGACAAGCCAATTGAGTAGCTTGCATTCACAGATGTCCCCTTACATATAGACTGCTATCTGTTTATTCTGATGCATTCTATTTGCGTGAAAAAACTGACACGGATGTCTGGGTGATGACTAAAATTGCTGGGGAGGGTGCAAGCACACAGCCATTTGGTCTCGCATTAAAAATAGTCCTGCTGTACATATCTACACCTGAGAGTCGTCATTGCTGTAGAACCGGTATCAGATTCCTAAATCCTAATCTTTAATCCCATAGCATATTTATTTGCATGTTGGAAGTCTGACACCGAACCCTGGTATCCTGTCTCCTCCTGCGGATAAATAGCACCCCGAGTGACAAAGATCCTCCCAGGCAAAGAAAGAGCTGAAAATTACATAGGCAGCAGAGACAGCTGTGTCATAGTGCCACACCCCTCTCTCTCTCTCCCTTTTTCTCTCCCTCTCACACACTCACAAAAATGCACACAACGGAAACATACTTCATTCATAGGTCAGCATCTTAATATTCAAACCTCAATGAAAATACACTCTTGTCATCTATCTAAATGTTTGTAGGCATCTTTCACAACCAACAGTGCAACATTATACAGCACCACAGAAATAGCTTGTTGAAGTTAAAGGAAAGAATAAACCACCTTTCTTTCCTTTCTGAAATTGATAAACAGCAAACACAAATAGACTTGTATAAGACCAGACAAAATTAGCATGGCACTCTTTCTAGTGAGGTAGTGATTTAATTATTGGCATATTTAAAAAATAAATAAAATAAATAAATAAATTCAGATACCTGGCTTCTAGCATCTACATACAGTCAAATAGGGATGCCATATACCAGTATTTTGAAATTGAATGCAGGGATTTTGGTATTCATCAAATCCATAGTCTTTTAGAGCATAGAGCATTTTATGTAGTTCTGTTAACTGGTCATGAAAAGCAAACGTGTGTGTCCATGCATTTAGGCTACAAGAGCAATTCTTTATAATGTTAACTAGTTTATTTGAAATAAAGTGCATATAGGTGATAAGCTCTTGGAATGAACAAGCTCTTGTTTCCTGCTTAAGATTGTGCTTTTGCTTACCGAGAAGGATGAAAAGAAAGAAAGAAAGAAAGAAACCATGACCCACATGGCTATGGGGTTACAGAGTGTAAAAGGAAATGAAGATAGATAAGCACACTGAAAGTAGACTGTATCTTCATCTTCCCTGTTCATTAATCATAGATTTGTGCCTACTGGGGCTGTGGTTCTCTAAGCTATTTATAGGAGCCACATGCTAACCCGATATAGAACAACTGTAAGTACAAAATATTTTATGCTTTATAATAACAGCTTAAAGTAAAACATAGCACACAAAAAAACACCCCAAAAAACAACATTTATACCATATTCATGACCAGTAAATGTGATTTTATTAAGAACGAATATTATTTATTTCTATTTATGCTTCCATGCTTCAAAAATTAAAACTGAAGTGGACAAGAATGGGTTTTGATGATTTACAGCCGTAAGCTCTTTGCATCAGATTTCCCTTCTGTTAAGGGCTGATACCCAGTCTGCTCGTGACAATCAGACTGTGAGAGCTGTTATTGTCATGAAGCTACATTTGTCTGTACAGTAACTAATGTTTGCTGGTCTAGTTGGTTGCGGTCAAGTTGTGGTTCCTTGTAAGTTTTGTTTAGGATGTTTTTATCTGGAAATTTGGTGTAAGTCTATTAGAGGGGGTCTCCAAATATTTTTGCAGAGCATATATTTTTGCTCAGTTTAAATCACAATTAACTAAGAAATCCATCCAGATCGCTGCCATTTCTTAGCATTTGTTCTTTAGTCTGGTATTATATGCTAAAACACACGTGCTTTTTTATATACCTGTATTAATTGCTTGATCAGAATGAACTCATTACTATAAAAATGTGATGAGCCCATTCATTTTAATTCAAGCCATTACATAGTTTATTACTTTAACATTCAGAGGCCTGTTAAAGGCACAACACAATGAAAAATGTAACAGTAAAAATTATACAAATAAAGACATAGAAAAATTAAAACAACAAATAACTGACTTACCTGAAGCAATTGATGTCGGTCAACGGAAGGATGGCATGATTACATGGAGAGAGGGGGGAAAAAAATACTTTTAGTTGTCCAAGAATGCACCTTGATAGGTATCATGTTAGCCTTGTGATAAATTTACAGTCAGTAATCATTCACTCAAGTCAAGAAAACATTCATTCAAGATCAGAAAGGACTATTTTGTTAAGTAGATCCAGTGAAGCCTAAGAAAAGAATGAACAAGACGTGTTCCTGTAACACTGCAAACCAACTAGCGTTTGGTTAGTATTATACACCCTGGATCACAAGTGGTTAATGGGGACAGTTTTGCCCTACACATACACACAGTGCTTTTCTTTGTAGTGAGGTACCCTTTAAACACATAAGCCAAACCATGCCAGCCAACCTGAGTGAACCTGGATAGTGGGACATCCAGTAGGGGGACAGATGTGTTAGTGGCTGAGGTAAAGAGCCTAGTAACCCAAAACCCAGTGAAGCCAAGGCAAGGCTTGAGATCCAATTCATGCAATGTGTTGATCCAGATTCCACCATTTAAAAACAAACCTTGCAACATGGCCGGTGGGTCCGTCACATGCTCTCGTGGTTCAGCAAAACTAGGGAAGAATGGCGGAGCAGCAGGGTTCAAACCAGAATTTTGTGGAGAGTGCAGTTTTGCTTCAGATGATGTAGGACTCTTTGATGAGGATGAACGGGACTTTCTGTTTTGCTTTGATTTGCCCTCTTTTGGTGTTTTGTTTTTTGGTGATGGCAAAGGAACTGGCACAGACACATCATAGGTAGTACCCTGCATGCCTGAGATGTCAAAGACCTCACTCTGGTTGTTCAAATTTGAGCCGTTAAGGGACCAAGCAGTTTGAGATGGCGAGAACGGAGGAGCTGAGATCAGAGCTTCCATAGATGACCCAAAACCCGCTTTACCAGGAGTGGACATCAAGGGGTCAACCACAGGGGTATTAGCTAAAACATGGGTTCCCAATATTGGGTCAATTAAGGATGATTCTTGTTCAAATAAGGCCTCTTCAAAGGTTCCCTCTCTAGGCACAAAACACTGGGGATTCATCACAGACACATCAGGGTCAGCTTTACTCAATTCCACAGAGTGTTTAAAGGCATCTTTGGTACTACCCATGTCACCACTATCTGTTTCCATGAGCACATCATGGAACCCAGATGACACAGACAAGTGGCTTGTGGATGAAAAATCTGTTTCCCCACAGGGTAATGCTGCTGATTGATCTGCAAGGCTGGCTTCCTCTGGTGCCTGAGGAGAACTAGCTGTAAGGGAAAGTAGATCGCTGGCAAGTGATGATGGCATGAGGATCTCTTCTGTGTAATCCTCAGTAAGAGTGAGTATGCTTTGTTCACAAGCTCGAATATCTCCAGGTACTGGACAAGTTAATTCAGCTCCAAAATCATGAGATATTAGAGATGAAGTAGGGACAAAAGGCTCTGCATGAATTGCCCACTCTTCTGGAATTTTTTTACGGCTTTTGCCTTTCTTGATCCTTCCACCAGCCCAACTGACATCCTGATGCTGCCAGCCTTCATTTTGATCACATTCTTTGTGTGTCAGCATCTGATGAGGTCCCTCAAGCAGATCACTGTTCTCACTTTGCATTTCTATCTTACTCTTACTTTCTGTTGGGTCAAAGACTTCGTCCTTGGGCTTTCTTTTCTTCTTCTTCTTCTCTTTTTTGTGATCAGTACCCTCATTTTCTCTTTCATCCCTGTCCCCCAGACCACTATCTCTGAGGGACCACTGGTGATCAGGGGCATCTTGCTGGCTCCCTGTTAGATTGCCTGCATGGCGAGTGATCACAGTAGAAACACTGGGAGTGAAGGGCAGGTCAGAGGGATTGCCAGCTTCATCTGGCCAGTGGTCACCAAAGACACCTCATATGCAAAGAGGGAATAAAAATAATCAGGAAGTACTTTGCTTTTTGCTGTCCCTCTCAAATACACCTCTCAATTTGATAACACTCAGACTATGGTGTGTGTTCCTATTATACAGGAAGTAAATATTAGGCAACATAACACTTGTTTAGGAAGAATACATGTATATGTTTAGCAGAAAAACTTAGTTACAATCACCTACCTTTTGTGCATTAATGTACAATTCTACCTTTTTTCTTTACTATAAGGCCATCCTTAAAAATATTTTGGTTTGCAGTAACAATTAAAAAAAAAATTAAATAAAAAGGGTCGGTAGGTAGGTCTATATTTTTTATATACATTAAGTTTCAATGTAAAAAATTTTACAATTTTGTTGATGGTCATTACGTAGGTATGAATTTAAACAAATTAGCATATCGTGACATCACTGACTGGGTCTTCAACCCGTGCCTTCAGGCGCATCATTGCAAACCTCATTTGCAACCGCCAAGTTAAAGCGGTGTCGAGCTGTTTTAATGTATTTTTTAGATGTATTATGGTGCCCAAACCCGTATGACTTTGAACAGTGATTGCGAACAGCTGCAGACATCATTACCAAGCACGAACCGTTGACTCAGAGAGTGAATGAGAGTATGAGACGAAGCGAACGAACAGGCCATAGTGTGACATCCGGTAAACATAAATGACATCACGGGTTTTTATTGAAAAGAAAGAACGTAGCGTTCGTTTATATGTAGGCCTAGGCAATTTATATATATTATATATATATATTTACAATACTTACTAAAATATAATTAATATTATTTTATTGCTTTTGTATTAGTTGTTTGAAGAGTAAAAAAAAAATAAAAAAATTGGTCGGTCTTAACGCAAATTTACAATCGGCAAGTCAGTCGGACTAAAAAAAATTAAAAAATTGAGTCGGTCCTAAATTGACAGGGTCGGTCGGGTTACGGCAAACAAGAATATTTTTAAGGATGGCCTAATTTGAACAGAGTGGATCTGTGTACTGCTTAATGGGTCTCAGTTTTTGTAATTAATGTTAGCAGTGCTACTTTTATTATTACTAGGAAGAAGTTCGGTTATCTGGGTTGGTCTGGGTTTAAAAACAAGTTCCATCTATATGGTGCCTGTTTGCACTGCAAACTCCATTTGCTCAGAATGACACATTTTTAATCAGCACACCGGCTGCCTTGCAAGCTGTGCCTTCATGTGACTCAAACCACCTACTAAAATATGACACTCACTGGCACCATTCCATTCTTCACAGATGTTACTATTGAACACACGGAGAGTTCAGGTTCATTAGCATATTAGAATAGCTTCTGATAAGCATCGATCTTGTATACTTGTTTCTTTCCTTTGTGTTGTGTATATACTGTATATGTCTCTATTCTTTTACATATTTGCCTTCCTTTTTTTTTGCTGCTGTAACAGAGAAATTTCCCCATTGTGGTACGAATAAAGGTACATCTTATATTCTCTTATATAATGTATACTTACTGTCCACTTTATTAGGGACACCTGGATGTTCATGTACTTATATAATCAGTGAATTCTGTGGCAGCTCTGCAACAATGTGGCAGCAATCAAGGGGATACAGGTAAGAGTACAGTTAATCTTCATGGTTAAGCACTCCTTGTAAACGTGATTAGCAGGAAAGCGTCTCAAGATATACAACACAGCAAAACTTTAGGTGGATGAGCTACAACAGTAGAAGGCCGTATCACGTTCCACTCCTCTTCTGATGTTTGCTGCAAACTAAGTAAGTCTCTTAGCCTGTATCTGCATCTTATGCATTGTGCTGTTGCCACATGATTAAGTACCTGGACAACGTAAGTATATAAGTGTTCCATATAGATGGTGACTAGTAATTGCATGTAAGAAAACAAACTATCTGCATGACTTTAAATCTGGCCATACTGCCTAACAGCGGCAAAGTGAGGTTGGGTCTCAGTCTGTTGGGACGATTAGCCTCACAGAAGATCTCTGGCTTTAAGCCCATAATCCTCTATAGAACAAAAACGTCTTCAGTTAGGCTGGAGTTCTGGGCTGCAATAATATTAGTTAAATACATCTGTCAAGTAATAATAGTTAAATACATCTGTCGAGTGATATTTGGTAGATGAAAGGGTCACAGTATTGTCTCATGGCACACATATAATGTTATGATGTTATGTTAATCTATATTAGAAGTACAATGTGCTTACACTTTTCCCCTGTCAATAACATATAGAGATGTGTAATAAAGAGATGTGTAATTGGATTTAGGCTAGCATGAAGTCAGTGTTGCTTTTGTGCTAAATTGTGTGCTAAACTGTGCATTGAGCTCAGTTTAACAATCTTTTCCCTCTACCTGCAGAGAAGTCCAAAAGGTTCTTAGATGCTATAGGTGCCTCTGCAGCCAACAGTGGTGGTTGCTGGGTGTCTGCGATGCTTGAAGTTTTTTCTGATTTGAGGGATACAATTCCACTATCCATGTTGGTTTCCAATCCCACTGGCTGAGAGAAATCTGTGGGAACACAAAATATTTAGTGATAGTTCTAAAATTTGCATGCTGCATATGTGTACTACTGTAGCTGTAGGTTAGACAGCTACATTTGAGTTAATTTACCAAACAATGTGCAATCTGATATGAACTATTTATTTAATTATTTAATTTATTTTTAATTAAGCAGACGTAATCTAATAATGAAGTAATTAAGACTGCAATTTCTGCATACATATGACAAACATTTATAATAATAATAATACATTTTATTTAAAGACGCCTTTCAGGGCACTCAAAGTTGAGTGGTGATAAAATCAATACAACAGTACAGCAAACAACAATTATTGACATTAAATAGTTTAAAATTGATCAGAGAAAGCTAATTTAATCAAGTGAGTTTTAAGACATGATTTAAAAGTAGTCACACAGTCACTTTCTGGTATAGATTCTGGAAGGGAATTCCAGAGATCAGGAGCAACACATCTAAATGCCCTAGACCCCATAGTGGCTAAACGAACAGAAGGTACAACAAGAGAAACAGATGAAGATCTGAGAGTACGCTTCGGGATGTAAATATGAAGCAAGTCAGAGAGATATTGTGGTGCACAATTATGAAGAGCTCTAAAAGTGAAGTAAAATCTTATAGTCTACTCGATATTTAACAGGAAGTCAGTGAAGATGGTAGAGAACTGGAGTGATATGCTCAATGGAGAAGGTTCTATTAATTATACGGGCAGCTGAATTCTGGACTAATTGAAATTTGTGAAGGAGTTTGTTAGGTAGCCCAAAGAGAAGAGAGTTCCAGTAATCAATGACCGAGGTAACTAGATCATGTGTGAGAAATGGACGAAGGAGGCTGATGTTCCGTAAATGATTATTATTATGAAATTCTTTGGACATAATTCCTTACAACAGAGGTACCAAAAAGTAAATAATAAATAAAATAATAATAATTATTAACTTTACATTTATTACCACAAACAGCAACACCCAAAGGAATAATAATAATAATAATAATAATAATAATAATAATAATAATAATAATAATAAATGAGCTGATAATGCATTTATAAGAGATAAAGCAAGATAAGATTTATACAAGATAAAGCAGCAACAGATGAAACAGCTCAGGCATTATCCCTGATGTGAATGCTGAGTAAGGGATGACTCATCACCTCAGCAAAGTGAGATATTTTCAGTCTATTCTCTTCTCTGTGTCTCAGAAGGCACATTTTACTGAGATTTGCTAAGAGGCACTTGAAAAAGCAACATGTGGCAATATGGTGGCATTTGATTTGGTTAATTAAGATACATCCATTAAAAGAGGCTGTTGGCATTCTAAAAGAAAAAGGATCATTAATTTAAGGGAAAAGTGTACTCTTCTAAATGTCATCACAGAAACAGGAAGCAACAAGTTGTCTCTGTCCAAGTGCAAAGTGATGTCTTTCAGACCATAAAGCAGGTCTACGATACACTCTCCCCCGTCCTCATTACCCATATCACTACCGCATGTTGTATTTCAATTAGCTTCAATATCCACTTCATTAGGAACACCTGTCCATCTAATCAGCCAATAACGACACAGATACAAGTCAAAACCTACAGTTACTATTCACAGACATCATCATAATGTAACTTTAACCGTTGTATGGACTTGGGTGCCAGATTGGCTAGTTGAGTTGACTGCTACACACAACTGTCTCTAGAGGGAGGATAAGACCAGGGGATAATTTTTTCCTAATCTTCAGCAGATCATCTGTGCCCATGACAGCCTTGGTTTCATAGCCTTGGATGGCAGGAGTGAAACAGTGTGGTCTTGTGCTGTTGTAGCCCATCCACCTAAAGGTTTATTGTTTTGTGCGTGCTGGCATTTTTTGTGATTTCTCATCACAGTTGTAGAAATTTGTAAAGATTGAGGTAATACCCCCTTCCTGGCAGTGGGAACCAAACAGGCTATTTTTTCTATTTTTTCTAACAGCTGAACCCTATCAACAAGTCATTTCCACCCACGGAAATGCTGGTCACTGGATGTTGTTTATGTTGTTTTTTTATGTACCATCCAGCATAAACGTTAAAGACTGTTGAGTAAAATTCGTAGTGGATAAATACTCAAACAACAGCTCATCTGTTACCAAGCTCCATGCCATAACGTAAACATTAACTGGACCTGTATCTGCTGTAATTATTTGTCTCTGTGTTGCTGCCATATCATTGGCTAATTACATAATTGCATGAATGTACAGGTGTACAGGCATTCCTAATAAAGTGGACAGTGAGCGTATATATTTCAGGTGCTGACTCTGCTTTAACACATCTATAATGTGATCTGCATTGTAAACACATTTTCAGGGCCTTGTTTGCATTTTTCACAGTTATATCAGAAAGTTTAAAAATAGAAGTGCTTCATGTACACTTGTATGTCTTATCCTTTAGTGGGATAAGTGCTTTCTGTGCTTTCTGCCCGGAACCATGGAGCTCGATTGGCATTTGCCATAAAACACCAGAATTGGCACAGGTATGCCAATGACGCCCTGTGCTATTCACAGAAGAGAGTAGGTTCACCCTTTGAACATACAACAGAAGAGTCTGGAGAAGCCGTGGAGAAAGTTATGAATGACCACGTTGGTGGTGGGTCAGTAATGGTCTGGAGAGGCATATCAATGGAGGGACAAACAGAGCTCTACAAGCTAGACAACAGCACCCTTCCTGACTGCCGTTAGGGATCTGGATGTAACCCTTGGACCCATTCTCATACACTACGTTGGTGCAGTGAATTCCTCCTGGTGAAAAACAAAGCTCGGACCTCATGGTGAGAGTTTGCAGGCAGTTTCAGGAGAATAAAGGAATTTATACCATTGACTCCCCCACTCTCAACCTAAGTCTAGGTTGTGCAGGATGGGGGTCATTTTTAAGTTGCTGCAATGAAAGATTAGGAAAATGAACTAGCCTGCCACATTTTTTTTTCACTTTAGTTTTCAGGGTGTCTTTACATTAGCCCTCTGTAGGTAGATAATATTCATTTCCATCAAAGAATGTTTTGCAACAAAGGCATCCTTTCGTTCCTAACACATTACCCCAGTCCATATAAGCATAGATTTTTACGCATGATTTTTTTTCTTTTTCTATTGAGATCTGATGTGTTTTCAAAGTGCTCCTATAATTTTCTTTTAGCAAAATATATATATGTTGTTATACAGGCGAAACAAATCACTTCTTCTAGCTACTCATCAGGTAGGTTGTTTCAAACATCTTGGAGAGTTAACAGATCTCAAATCTTTCTGTCTCTTCATGTAATCACAGGTTAACTTTGTGATGTTGAGACCAGGGCCGACCACTGCGTCTACAGTCCTCACCGTTGCCCGTTTCTTTGTGCTTCTACAAAATAGCTTGAATATCACTTGAATCCCCAGCCTGCTTTGAAATCTTTGCCTGGGAGAGACATTGGTGATGCAGTAGAACTACATTGCGACCTGTTGCTCTGCTCAGTCTTGCTATTGCGTATGACCTGTGACATGAAACTGTCTTCCATAACCTCAAAATAGTAGCAGAGTTTAACTGTTCCACACCCGGGTTTAAGCCTCCTACACAGCTGTTTCTGTTTCAGTTAATAACAGTGTTTCAGCCTACAATGATGATCATTAGCACTTGGTTCATATCGTTAATTAAACATACACCTGACTATGATCCTACAAGTGTAAGAAATGATGCTGGTTTGAAGCCAAAGGGTATTCATACCAAATATCGATTTGATTTTTCTTCTGTTTCTCTACTTTGCATTTTGTAAACTGATAAAAGAGAAACAATTATTCAAAAACATATTGTTGAAAGCTTTCTTGCACTAACAAATACATTTCTCCTAACCAGGACAATAGGAATGTAACAAAAATATTGAACAGCTGCAAAATAATGGCAGAAAAGTGGCTAACAGTGGAGTACAGACGTTAATCTGAGATATTTCTCATCGAGCTATTGTGGAGGGAACACTGGGAGGGGTAAGACTGATGACCCCAGTGATCAGGAAGTCCTTATTTCTCTAGAAGCAGTCTAGATTAATAAAGATTAATAAAGGTCTAACTTATTTTAGGAGAAAGAAGGGAAGATAAGTGTTGCAAAGCCAATAAATAACTACTAAGGTTGTGTTTGTGCTTCAGTAGAAAGATAAAGGTTTGAAGGGGAGGAAAAAAAAACCGGGAGAGAGGAAAAAGGCAGAACAACAGCCACAAGCCACATCTACTTAAATATCACTGAAAGATGAATGGGGGTACTTCTGCAACCGCTTCCTTTGGAAAGGGTCCAATCTTTACCAGTGAATTATTTTAAAAACATTCCTGAAATCTATTGTTAATAAGAACACATTTCAATCAAGATTCTGATATATAATATAATGGGACAATGTGATGCTTTTTGACTAGAGTGATGTCATTTAAATATCCTGGTCATTTTTGCTCAGAAAAAATGTGTTTAAATTAGATATAACTGCAATATCACAAATTCATTTACTATAAAACAAGAAGTCTGCCAGCAGTTATTGTTGTTATTGCAAGCATCGGTTCTCACCTGACAGAAAGTCTGACACCACGGCCTGTTGATCTAATAGAGGCGGCTGAACTTTCTTCTGCAGCTCCTGGTGCGTCACTGCAATCTGTCCCCCTGGTGTCCCTGACAGACCTACGGTGCCTGTAACAAAGATGCAAAATTAGATCCCACCTTTTGTTAACATTAGGCACTTGAACAATTCTGCGTACATGCCTAAGCTCTCAACATTACAGAAACCGTTTTAAAAACTCACCTTTCATCCAAAGCACATTCTAATCCTCGGTATCCATTAGTTAAATAAATACAGTTTTATATGCATCAATGGGACAATGTTAGCTACAGAGCCTGTTTAGATTGTGTGCAGTGGCCTGAGAGTCATCTGTTTACGTGTGTGTGTGTGTGTGTGTGCGCGCGCGCGTGTCTGTGTGTGTGCGTGTGTGTGTGAGACTGGCACAATGTGAGCCTGTGGTCCCATCTCGACCGGGAACCTCCTGACTCTTTGCAGGCCTGCCGCCTGATCTGAAGTGTTTGTTCTGACCACAGCATGGGAGAAGCACCCCCCTCCCCCCGTCCACCCCGCCCCCGTACATCCCTTGCCCCCACATTGCTCCCTCCCATAGTGGCCTGGTGGCTTTTCGAGGTTGACAGTGAGAAGACATGACAGAACAAAACCCACAGTCACTAGAAAACCACAGGTCCTGAAAAAACAAACAGACCTCTTGGGGCGTTCGCTTAGGGCTCCTGCTGTTTATTAACTCAAGCTTCACGCTGTCATTAGATAGCATGTCTGGTGCTATGTCAGGGAAATCGAAACGGAAAATAAGTAAGGAAGGAAGGAAGGAAGGAAGGAAGGAAGGAAGGAAGCTCTTATTTGGTTGAAATTCCAGCAAAAATGCAGACAGACAACTGTACTCCAGTAAATCAGCTCCCATGTTGTATGCTCTCTGAAAAGTCCATCGTATTGTCACTTTGAATTTCACTGACTTGACCTCCTCTTCTCTACCCTTCCGGCTCTGTCTGCTGTCACAGTTGAACGAGCCAAAAGCACAGTACGCTAAAATCAATCTTAGATGCTCGTCTGGATTTTAGAAGTCCTCTAAAATATTACCAACATTGGAATTTTTGTTTGTGGTTATCATATTTGTAATTCATCCATTCCTTTTCAGTAAGTGCTTTATTAAGGATTTAAGGATAAACGTGTATCTACATCTAATGGCTTGTTTCTGTAGTGTGAGAGAAAACTAGAGAACCCAGAGGAAACCTGACACAGTTCTTCCACTCAACTAGGTCTTCTTTGAGCTTGATCTGTGTTCAAGGGAATTGCTGGAACGGTGGCAACAGTGTGGGGAAGAACCATGTACAGGTACGAAGGTTAAGAGTCCACATACATTTTTGTTTGTGTAGAGTAGGCTTTAAAAGAAGTTTTATTCTTTATTTTTATAATTCAAATAAAATTAATTCTTCAGTTAAATGTTTTTTTTTCCTCTTTTCCCTACATAAAGAGCTAAAAAATTTTTTATAAATCTCAGTGTTGCATAACAGCTATCCACAGACAGTACTGGCTTTATTGTAACATGAAAATAGATTGTGAAGCTGGACGAGTGTAAAACCAGACTCTTGGTTGTTGGTTAGGTTCTGAGGTTGCTTTTTGTGATTCGTCTCTAAGCAGGACACGACACTGACACACCCAGTATGACAAATGTAGAGTGTATAAAGCCACATTTATACACTGTTCAACTGCAAAATCACCGGTTCTCGATCCGGTGAAGACGACTTGTGGGATTATTTGGAACAGAATGTAAACCACTTAACCAAGCACCGAAATGCTCTAGCTGTACTGGGCACTCAGTCACTAGTAGAGAGATCAAGACACAAGTGACATTCTTACCTGAGAGGAACTGATGCAGTTTAGACAAGAGCAGAAACAACCACGTATCAGAAAAGAAATGAAACGTTCAACTTGATCTGGGTGTTATACAGATACTCTCTGAGTTACAATAGTGCGACACACGATTTTCGATCTGTGGATGGACGATAGCAATACAACAAAATTGTAAAGAATATTTTAAATTTAACACTGCATGCAATCGTAGACTTCAATTTTAGGGTCACGACCACTGTTCAGGTTTTTATAGCAGATCGATTATTTACCGAACAAACTTTTTATAAGATTACGTTAGCCGTAATTTATTAAATTATTACCAAATTACAATATATTACCTCATACTGATCACTAATCTTTAAGACTTCTGAGTAGGCTAGGTCATGGTTCGAACACATCATCGTAACTCAGGGACTAGACGTACTGATCAGCTATATACAAAACAACTACATAAAAAGAAATGACAAGTATCTGTCGAACTGAGTGGATTTGATCATTTCAACAGTACTGACTAGTGTCTGTGTCATAAAAAAGCCATACAAGTGCAAGCGTTGGTCAGGTCTTGTGAATGAGATGTGGATTCTGAGTGAGGGGAAATGTTAGAGATGTGAACGACTAGCAGATACACTTGAAGTGAATAAAGATTCTTAACAGCTGAACCCAAGTTCAAGAAGAGAATAAACGTACTCTAAGCTTCTATTATATATAGCTATTTGCAGAGCTTGCAGCTAAAATGAAAAGTGAGCAACAGATGGAGAACATACAAGACTATTTTGTGCAGATTTATAAAAAAATAAAAAAAAAAGCAAGCATAAAAAGCATGTGGTTATCCCTGAGTGAACTTTACCCAGAAAGACTCAGTGCCCTCCTGGAGTTCGGTCAACCGACAAATTCATGACAAATAAGCTAATATTTTCAACTGAGTGCATTCTTATTTGTTGGGGCTCTCAGTGAAAAGAAGAGAGAGAAGCGTTGTGAGTGATGTGAAGCGTTGGTAAGCATGAATGACGAGAGGGCACTAGGGTTTGGCAGAGCGAGACGACTGAACATCGTAAGGCCGCTATCTAGAGTTTGCGCAATGAGCTTTTCTTCTTCAGTCTCTTTCCCCTCTCCATCTTGCACTTCAATGCATGGTTTTGCCTGACCCAGTTTATTACTGTAGCTGTTGTACTTTTTGTCAACAGCGATTCTCTCAAACCCCCCGGGACTCCCGACTCTGACTATTTTTATCATTGACACTCGGTGGTTGAGGACATGCAGCAGTCTGCAAAGCTGCCCTGCCGAACAATCCCTGCCTGATGACATATTTGAGCCGTGAGCAGCCAGGATGCAGACAATCGGTCTAGAAGCCGACCTTCAAGCTCAGAGTTTTAACTGCTTTATTAAATAATTAATACTTTCACAACTACGACAGAACTAGATGATGCACACAACACTGCTGTACACCACTAACAGGCAGTAGTGCAATAAACTCTAAAAGCGACTGTGATGGAGGGCCGAATAAATCGCAGCTGAAAATCAAGCGGGAGAGGAGAGAGGAGGAAGAGTATATGTCCTCTGTCTGACCCGTATCCAGTCGTTCTCCAGTCGACACTCGGAGGCAGACCGACTTCAAACTAGGCCACGCATATCAGATTCGACTGTCAGCATACTCTGCTTCACTGAGCTTTGAACATTAAACTAAACGCACTACAGGATAATCATCACTGCTTTCGATTCGGTTTGCTTCTGAAACACAGAATGCACCCACAATAAATTGTTTTTAAAAGGTTCTGCATAACAATATATATATATATATATATATTAAAAAACACTGTTTTATAAGTATACATTTAATAAGAACATCACAACTCCAATCTCTAACAAAAGCTGTATTGGAATAATGATATTCAGGCCTTTCCTAGCGAATAGATGAAGAAGAAATAAAAAGAATAACAGAACAGACAACTTTGATAATGCAACAGAAGCTTTGTACTTTTATAGTTAAAACAGTATCTCAAAAATGGGGATCATATTTAATATATACTAAGATGTTACAACATTAACAGAATATGCTGCTTTTTCTGTAGAAAACCACAAACATTATTAAAATCAACACTTTCTGGAAAACAGATGCATTGTTCTGGTTCACTCTTTCTCTCGTCAGTTGCTTGGATTCATAGAACAAATCTTTATTTGTTTGCGACTGAATGGAAATGTGTGTTTTGCATATTGTGCCCACACTCACTCTCACACACACACACACAACCCTAATAATCCCAAGTAGGAGTTTAAAATCCACCTTCTGCTTATTTAATGACTATTTAATGCTCATCATCACAAAAAAAAGGCAGTGTTTGAAATAAATTCCTTGGAATTCCTGATACACGTTTAAATTTGACTCTTTTACAAACCAAATGAACCAAATAAAAATCTGCATAACTCAGGGATGACTGGGAGAAAAAACAGGAGAAAAATGTCATCTTAGTGGCATAAAGCATGATGTCTAATTTCTGCACTTCCCGTCGTAGAGCACGCTGGGTATTAAGCCGAGCCCAGAGTAGGCTGACTGATGCTGGCAGCGTTTCGTGCCCGACGCAGAGGAAAATATAAAAAGGTTATTGCAATTAACAAATTGTTACTGGTTACACTTTTCATTCCTTTACCAATTCGCAAAAATTATACTAAATTATTGGATAAAATCGTAATCATTCTTTTTTTTTTCTTCTTGGTTTTGTTCTTAACACTCTCATACCGTATGTCTTTTGTTAGATTGCTGTTACCACATAACGTGTTCTAGCCTATCGTTTTGCCCAGGTTCATGTTTGTGCAGTTTTATTCCCATTACAGGATCTATAAACTACAGAGCATGTCTTTTACCCCAACCCTAAACACACCGTAAAAACTAAAGTTATTTGAAAACATTGGTAGAAAGAATAGTTTACTAATTCAGCTTCAGACCGTAAAGCCCTTCAAAGGGTGGTGAAAACCACCCAACAAATCATCGTTATTAAACTACCCACCTTGGAGGCCATTTTCAAAAAACACTGTTCGCAAAGGGCGAGGCGATCATCAAAAGATCCCTCTCACCCCAACCACGGACTGTTTACACTTCTCCCATCGGGCAGACGCTACCGTTGTCTCAGAGTCAGAACAAATAGACGGAAAAATAGCTTCTTTCCTGTGGCTGTTTCTGCACTGAACAGCTGATATGGTGTTAACAATCACTATTTTGCACCACTTTAAAAATCATGCATCCTTGCACCACCAATCATTACACTTCTGTGTCCATCCATATTTATTCTGTCTAGTCTGTGTGTATGTATGCATGTATGCACGTAATATATATATATATATATTCATAATGGCATTCCTTTTGTACAGCTATCATACCACTGTCATACCACTTCATACTGTATAACATTATTCAGTTATATGTACATATTACTACACCTTCTGTATAAACTCATACCCTTATTTATTACACTGCCACTTGTAAATAAGCCATCTATGCACTTCTGGTTAGATGCTAACTGCATTTCATTGGCTCTGTACATGTACCTTGCACAATGACAAAGTTTAATCTAATCTAATTAATAGCTACAGCTTTAGCAAATGTGTTGTTCTGCGGTGTGTGTGTGTGTGTATATATATATATATATAAAAATAAAAATCACCTCACCAACCACTTTATTAGGAGCACCTGTAGGTTCATGCAGTTATCAGATCAGACAATCACGTGGTAGCAGTGCATTCGATCTGTCAGGTACAATTCAAGAGCCACGGTTATTTTTTTACATGAAACATCAAACCGGGAAAAAAAAGTAAGCTCAGTAAATGTGAGCACAGTAGTCAGCAAATGCTCATATGTTCAAATAGTTGTATGAAGAACAAGTCCATTTCATTTGTTAACGATTGTTACTAGTTTCTCTTTTTCCCTCACAAACTGCAAGCACCAGGTCACTCGGTATCATTAGGTCAACTGTTGTTCAGACTCAATGTAAGGGATGTATTTATTCAATACATTTAACCAATAATGCTCCTTCACAGTCTGTGCTTTACTGCAGTCTTTAAAAAGCAAGAGACAGCTGGCAAAGCAATCACGTTTTACACGTGCAGGACTTCATTGGAGGAAACACATGATTCAGTACACGGGAGTGAAGGAGAACAATACGTTCGACTTAAGAGTCGTCCAGTAACGCATTCCAATCACTAGTAACTGGAATGATGTTACCTCTCCTTTAAGCATCAGGGTTGGACGAGACCGAGTGTAATCTGAAGTGGTCTGAGCACATCTGCCTTAAGGTTCAGTGTGTTATACATTCTGAGGTGCTTTTCTACTCATCACGGCATTAAAGAGTGATTATTTATATTCCTCCGACTACTCTGACTAACAAGCCATTTCTGCCCACATGAATGTTGCTGACTGGATGGTATTTTTTGTGTCACAGCAGTCTTTGTAAACTCTAGAGAATGTTCGGTGGGAAATTCCCAGGAGATACGCAGTTTCTGAAACACTCAAACAAGCCCATCCGGCACCAACAACCATGCTGGGGTCAAAGTCACTCTGACCAAACTTATCCTCGTGATATTTCAGTGAACGTTAACTGAAGATCGTTTCCATTGTCTGTATTATTTACTGCATTGTACAGCCTCCACGGACATCAGGGTTGCAGATGAAGAACATCTGCTGTAGGACTGTCCGGCTTGTGCTTAAAGTAGAATAAAGTAGGAGAGGCTGACCCACTTGCAGCTCCCCCATGAGACAGAGCTGCAACACCTCACTTTCCTGTCTGCTTCCTTACTGGAGCAGCCACGTTCACGCCATCAGCATGAGGAGGAGAAAACTTAGCGTAGGTCATGAGTCAGAAATTTAAAAGTGAGAACGCTCACAAGTGGAACAGCTGGCAAAGGTCATGAGAATCGGTGTCAAGAACGAAAAGGTGTCTCTAATCGGTTTTTAAGACAAGAACTGGCTTAATGATGAGGTGAAATAAGAATAAATATGAATGATTTCTAACAGATACCATGTACGGTGAATGGTGATCAGCCAAATATGGATGATCGTGCTGAGGGGAACAATGCGATATAAATCAAGAGACGTGTTAATTTTCACAACAGCAACAACTCACATCTGTAAAGGCATAATAATAATAATAACAACAACAACAACAACAACAACAATAACTGTAGGCAATAACTTTCAGTTATGTGGCAAGCGGCAGTAAAAAAATAAGAGCAAGGTAAAAGTGCAGAGTCACTGCTAGTTAAGTATCTCCTCAGTTTTACAGACCAAAGAGGGCATAGTCCCTAACACTTGTTTTATATTGGCTTTAGACTCAGGCTGATGAGAATTCACAGGTCAAAGTTCCTCTACATAAAGCAAAGAAGAGTTATTCACATTCATGCATCTTCCCCCTCAGTGTATTTTCTACTGGTGAGTTTTTAGTTTTTGGTCTGACTGCAGCTGAAAAAGCAGAACAAATGTTGCATCTCATTTACTGCCGTAGAAGGGGGTGAAAAGTTGTATATGTTGACGCCTCTGTGTTTGTAACCCATCTCTGAAGATAACAGTCGGTTTTATGAACTAACCGAAGCGAGTCTTGGAGGATTTTCAAAAGAAGCTGAATAACAGCAGGAAGAAAAGCTTACTGAAGCTTACGCTGCAACGGTACTGATGAGCCTGCAGAAAATCTGAAATATGTATGAAGAGATTCAAAAGAACGTTGACTGCGTAAATCCTTGAGCCGTTTCCAAACGCGGTGCAAGCTGTTATGGAGATATCCGAAAGCACACCTTCAAAAGAAGAGATGAGCAGAAGAGCAGTGTTTCAAATAAGAGTTCGGGAATATGTTAAAGATTTAAAAAGCCAAAGTACAACATATATATATATATTTAGCCTTGAGCTCCCAAAAAAATAAAGGGCTTGAAAGAAAAAAAGCGGCAAGTTTTAAACAGAAAACTGCCGGTTTTATTGATCGCAAAGGTTCGTAAATAAGTCTGGTTAAAAAGAAGCTTAGACACTAAAACAGAACGAACATAAGCTTCGGAATTGCACTCAGATCCTTACAGAAGCCAGCCGTCTTGCCTGGTCGACTGTGGGTAAAATAAATAAATCCATAAAACAAAGAAATAAATAAAGAACATTTTTCATATATAGTAATGAAATAATAATGTACACAAGTTGAAAGCATTTTCTCTCGACTAGCATCGTCGGTGGTACAGAGATTTTTCGGCTCCAAACTTAAAAGGTAAAACATAAAAACGTAGCGTATGGAGTGTAAGGAAGAAAACAGCCGATGAAAAATACCGGCTTAACGTTTTGAAAACAAAAACGAGTTACACTGCTATCATTTATTACCAGATTCTTTGGTAATCGTTGCTACTCGTGATGATACGAAGCAACCTGCTTAATATGAAGCACTCGGGACATCGTGGAACGTTTCAATTCGCTCTGTTTATGCGTTCCTAGTTTACACAGTGGAGAGCTACACTGCATTGAAGAACTGTTGGGTTTTAAATCATAAAAACATGCTAAAGCACGTTTCATTGTCTTCATCCGAAAAGCTTTCTGTCACAAAATATCATGCAGTTTATGGGATGTGATGCTGCCATCAGAGCATTTATTACAAGTACAAGGTATCAGATGTATACAATCTCTAAAATAAAGCTACTTTAATAAAAAAAAAAAAAAGGTCATTGCGACCATAATTACAAACGGTGTTAATTGGATAGCTGGTTGCATCACACAAGCGCAAAATGTACATGAGGTAAAAGCAATCGAAAACCAAGCTTCTAAAACCTGGAGCAATAGTCTAAAAGTCGGAGAAGCGTGTTACACAGAAATAGAAAACAGCATTAAACCTAAAGGCATGAGACTGCAGTGGTAGAAGAGCAGCCGTTTATGGAAAAGCTGCAGAGACAGGAAGCCGACCGAGGCAGAGATAACAGTGTCATTACAGTCAAGTTTGTGTTTTAATAAAGGAGTTGTGGTTATACAGTTATATACAGAATAGAAAGAAGAGGACAAAGTGAGAGATATACAGAAAGGTGTTTTAATATTACAACCTGCTCGTTTGCTCTGATTTATTTGATTAATATTATTTAACTGATTTACACTTTGTACTGTAGGTCATCATGAACGAGAAGATGATGGGAGGCAAAGGAAAACGATGTCTCGACCTTTTGCTACATATTTGCAGTACAGTATATTAAAGTAAAGGGGTGAATAAATATGTGCGTAGGACAACTTTCTAACTAAATGAGAAGAAACAGAATTTTGTACTAGACTGAACTCATAACATATCGATAAGTAGTGAGGCTGAGGAGTATCCTGCTGGCTGGACAAAGGAGGACACAACAGTCTGTTTGTGTGTGTGTGTGTGTGTGTGTGTGTGTGTGTGTGTGTGTGTGTGTGTGTGTGTGTGTGTGTGTGTGTGAGAGAGAGAGTGAGAGAGAGTGAGAGAGAGACGGTAGACTGTCACTGCCAGACATGTCAGATTTTACCCTCAGCATCAATGCCCTAGAAAAATCCTACTCCACACGACTTGCCCAGTATTCAGTCTATCCTAAAGACACACAAACGTAAATGCCATGTTAGACTTAAAGCCACTGTGGTCACTTGAGGTGCATTTTTTTTTTATTTAATTTTATTTATTTTGTTGACTTTGGTTTGGGTCAGGTTTCATTTTTGGTCAAATCAAGTTGAGAAATTGGGGTTGTAAATAATTACATTAACATAAAATTAAAAAAAACATTACATTAAAACTGTAAGCTGCTGTCAGACCCCTTTTCCACCTTTATTGTTAAATTGCAAGCTATTATATTAAAGTGAAAAACAATAAGTTATTTGGGGGGGGGGGGGGTTTAAAAGGAAAAGCGTCCAATTGGTTGCATAAGTGTGCAGTTGATTTTATCACAGTATTTAACCGATTCTGGTTAAAAGTAGTCAGTATTTTGCTAGTTTTTCCCCTCCAAAGGCATGTTCACTCGGTCAGATTTGTTGAGCATCTCGTATGCACGGCCTTCTTCGGGGCACTCCACAAACCTTTCATTGGAGTTGGTTCTGAAGTCTAGCTGTGTCGTTCCAAAAACTTTGGAAAGATTTTGCTCCAAAATTGACTGGAGCTGTTCATGATCCTGTCCACACAGATTAAAACCACATCCGGCTGAAAAACAAGCAGCCTTAAAGCATGACGCTGCCACCTCCGTGCTTCAATGCGGAGATGGTGTTCTTTAAATAATGTGCTGATTTTATGGGCTAAACATTCGACTTTGGTATCGTCGGTCTAGAACACGTTGTTCCAAATGTTTGTGGGAGATTGTTTTATTTTTCCTTTCAATCTTTAACCAGGCTCAGGTGGAGTTTTTTTTTTTTTTTTTTTTCCCTCATCAACTTGAGGGGGGTGTCCTACTGTTCTTAGTAATGTCACTGCTGTGCCATATTTTCTGTTGATTATGTCGTGGAATTTATTTATTTATTTATTTATTTATTTATTTATTTGGTAACCTTCTTCTAATTTGATATTTTTTAACAATGAGATCCCATACCAGCTTCGCAAGCTCTTTATGCCTTTTCGTGTCAAGATGTTGTCAGAAAAATCCTACAGGAACAGCTATACTTTATTTGTGTTGAAGCGGTCACTTCAATACTAATAAGTATTTAACTTAAGTTTGATTTGAGTTACAGGTTGATTCTGAACACGGACACGTTCCTAATTATGAAATGTTTTCGCACTTATGCAACCTGAGTATTATACGTTTTATTTTATGTCTTTTCCACTTTAATATATTGCCTGCAATTTCATAAAACTCAGAAAAGGCTACGTCGTGTTTTAGCTTGGTTTCTTTTTACGGATTTTTACATACATACACGTATATATGTAAAATTTGCATGTATACTGTTTCTTGTTACCTGGGTGATCGGTGGCTGCCGTGTTTTTTTTTGGATAGTTGTTCATGAGTCCCTTGTTTGTTCTGAGCATTTCAACTCCCCATTGTTCTTTAGAAAAATACTCTGGGGCTAGCACATTCTTTGCTATTCCAGCATCTCGGGCATGTTTGAGCCCATTCCGACAGCAGATATACAATTCTGCCATCCATCTTTTCACACTGAGGACAACTGTCGGCCAAAAGGCAAACAATTACCGAAGCTCAAGTAGGTAACAAACCAGACTAAGCTATAAAATGTATGTAAATGTCAGAAAATGTATGGAAATAAAAAGAGGATGTTCAATGTCAAATATTAGAGTTAGAAAGGACTCAAATGCACAGAAGATGCTGAAGCCCAAAGGAATGTCAGGACCTGCTCAGAACAAACAAGTGGCTCATGAGCAACTATCACAAAATATAAAAGCAGTCATAGATCACGTATCAATACAGTATTAAAAACCAAGCGCTTGTAAACAAACTGATTCATTTGTGCAAATTTGGTTATCATCGAGTCTGGTTAACTTTATAAACATCTTTTATGGGAAATAACTTCAGGGAAGTACTTAAAAAAACAAAATGCATTTTTTTATATGATCCCTTAGATATTTAAAAAAAAATATATTAATATTTTGCAGAATTTTCAAGAAGTATGCAAACTTATGACCCCATCTGTATATGCTAGGGAATCTAAGTAATCTGGGATGTACTGAAGGTGACACAACACGTCTTGGGCCTCATTTACCAATCTTAGTAAAGTTGTGTATATATGAAGCTGACAGAAATCTAAAATGACACAAAGACTAAACAGCGAAACCTAAACGTGCAGTTCACTACCTGACACACACACACACACACACACACACACACACACACACACTTTTCACAGGTTGCCATATCGTTTGTCTAAATGTAACAGCTAGTCTAACTTCCTTTAAATAATGGGTAAGATTTGGATCGCTTTCTTTCAAGTCATTAAGATGAAGCGTGTTTTTGAAGCGAAGCTTGAGTGCACAATTGATAAGCGATTTTTATCACGAGAGCAAAAAATCTTGCATAAATCTGCAGTAACTCTGGTCAGTTGCAGGATTTTAAGTCATTCAAATTCAGATCCACCTTCACAAATCTCCTGCGTTCTATACGTTCATTATCCTGAACATTGAAGCTTTTCTGGGATACAAACTTTTATCCTGAACTTTTGCCTTGGCTTTTTATTAATACCACCTTCCTTGTTTAAATTGATCAGCTTGATAAATAAGGTCTATTGTGTACAAGTTTGAGAGTGTGTGAGTGTGTGTGTGTGTGGTTTGACAGCTGATCTCCTTATGGTAACATCCTGTGATTTGGCTCTTCCTGCAGCGTACAAGTCCATCATGGGGGTCTAGTAAGTAGGAAGAAGTAGTGGTAATCCCACTGGCTTTCTAAAAGTCGTCTCTGTTGAGCTTGCTGTGTAGCTGCATGGTGAGTTGGCGGAGTGTGGTGAAGACAGGAAAGGAGGCGCTGGGCTGGGAGGTGGAGGCAGAGGCAAAGGCAGGTCTAAGCCATTGACAGCATCAGCAGCAAAGCTAATCCTCTGGAGCACATGATGAAGGGTGGAGAAAGGCACAGAAGTGGCAATGGGGACAAGAATGGAGCAGAAAGCGTTCCAAAGACGACAGTAACAAAAGAGCAACCAAGGCAGGTGTGTGGAAAGGAACAAAGGATAAAAGAAAATAAATGAAATAAAGGAAGAAAAAAAATGGGCAGAATGAGTGTAATGAAGAGAGGCAATGGGAAGAGAATAAAAAGTGCTGGTTAGTAATTGATCACATTGATCAGGTGTCAGTCAATCAATCCAATCTATCTTGCGTCACCCTTCAGTTCCCCATGCATCTCCTAATGCAGCATGCATAGCCATGCAGGACCTTCTCTCTAACATAGAACAGCATGCAGAGCACAGCCGAAACATTCAGGAGCACCGATCATGCACAAGCCACTTACGCTAAAATTCTCTGTCCTAGATACTGCAAAGCCTGAAAAAAAGACTCGTAAATCATGGTTTTACAAAAAGCATGCTGTGCTAGTGTGGTGAAAAGTAAAGGCACAACAGTGCCACCGCTAGGAACTAAAACATGGAGCATAAAATTTCTGGTGAACGCAAAGGTTGACGTCTGAACAGGTCGAATTAACAGCGATTCTGACACCTGCACTGTCAGTGCTGCCCGATTTATATACTGACCACAGCATACACACACACAACAGATCAGGGCAGACAAGAGGGGGGCCTCGTCCTGTTAACGTGCTGTGGCATGGGCAAACGTGCTGGCACAGCGGGCCATGTCATGCAGTGCTGCTCTTCTGACTCGCCCTGTCTAAAACTTTTCACTCCTGTGTGCCAGATTGGATTTGGGTTTGGAGGGCAGCTGAGTTATTCCTGTAAGTGTACGCAAGGTGGAATAGATGCGTTTGATTACCAAAAATGCCATGTCTGGCTTGGCAAAAAAGTATTGACAGGGCAAATGCAGGAGCTTGCAGTGAGCTTGGAACAGACACACTGTAGGCCAAACCTTTGGAAACAACACAGAGCTTGTAAAATGACACCTCGTCTTGATATAGTGGTGGAAAGTTATGTTTACTATTAGCCTCGTTTGTTTTAGCCTATCTGACGCGTCACTTGAATTTAAGCTGAACTTTTCTAACTTAATCAAACTTTTACTAACACAAAATAATAATAACAGTGTAGTATATTATAATGGACTATAATCATCTAGCATAATAATAATAATAATAATAATAATAATAATAATAATAATAATAATAATAATAATAATAATAAAACATTTTTGACCTTGCTCAGAAATAAACCGATATCCATAATGACGTTGCTGTATTAATAGTTGGTTGCAAAGTTTTGGCCTGTAGTGTGTAACAATTCCTGTTACAATAAATGGATGATAATAGGTTAATTAGAAAGTTGTTAAGTAACTAACTAAATAACTAACTAACTAACAAACAAGCAAACAAAAAATAAGGGAGGGGAGTTGTTCAGGGAGGAAAAGAAGCCACAGGGAGAGAACAAAAAATAAAATGAAATAAAAAAGAAAAAAAAACAGCAGGTCTGATTTGACATCTAGACAGGCCAATCAGGTCTCACATAAGAATAAAAGGAATGTACTACGAGAGCAGACGAGACATGAAAAGACGCTGAATCGTTATGATGGACACGGCCGTTACAAGGGATACGACGGAGTAAGACGAGATAAACCACATGACACTGTGGACGCATGCAACCACTGTTTATTATTGCCGGCAGTTATTAAGATTAACTGCCGGCAAAATATGAAAAGGCACAAAGGACGAGATGTGACGCAAGGAAGAAATAATACGACTAAAATGAAACAGCGAGTGTATCCAAGGATATTAGGGGATATAGGGTGCCTCTTACCAGGGTTGGCTGCCCCTTGGGCAGTTTGTTCTCCACTCTCCATCACTGCACCTGTTTCTGCTTACACACATATACAGACACAGGATTGCATCACTACAGACTCGACACGATAGAGCCCTCAAAAGCCTCGAAAATGAAAAGACTCGATCCCTGTCATCTTACACACACCCTTGCTTAACTACTGCACCTTCAGACTGAACAAATGATGTAGCTAAAGAAACCTGAGTCTAGATATAGCTCTTAGTTCAGAATAGAAACACTCAGAGACTCATTATTTCACAGAGATCAACAAAATGTCTGTTATGACGCATCGCTTCTCTGCTCATTACTATTATTAACAGGAAACCTAATACAGCTTACGCAGCTCATTTCTGGGCACAAACCTATCACCGTATGATGGTGTACATGGCTTAAAGCTCCGGCAGACATCAGAGATGTTTTGGAGAATACATGATGGATCGTGTGGAAAGGAAAGCAAAGATCACTTTGCGGGTGTGTCGCTAAAAACAAGTTCAGCTGTCCGCAGTGAAGTGCATGGCGAGTTGTAGGTCAGTTCTGTGTCCTAACAGAATAGAGGACTACTAACTGACGTGTGGTGTGTGTTTCCTTGTGACTCCATTTTGCACTGCGCTGCTGATCTCCGTACTCAGTTGGATGCTATGGGTGTGCATGATTGGCCACCATCTTGTGATAATCACTTCTTATTTGCATTCATGAAACCCTGAACGATATTCTGCTTTCGTCATCTGCTTTGCGAATGGCTCTTGTACTACTTTCTAGGTTTTTAATTTGTTTCTAAAGAGAATGAATGGAATGCAGAAAAAATGCTGAAATGCACCATATGTGTTCTGCATAAAAGAAAACAAAAACTTTTCAACATGAGATTAAATGTGATTGGTTTATTCTGTACAAAGCCCCACCCCTGATTATGCAACATTTGGTTGTAAACACCTTTTTATACATGTGGACATCTTACAATGTTCACTTAATTTGTTGGAATTTCACTTTGAGGGTGGGAAAAGTTTTTTTATCCATATTATTGCCACAAAGTGGAAGCACACAATTTCTGTAACATTACGATTTCCTTCACTGGAACTAAGAGACATGTTTCAGCATGACAAACCTCCGGTGTCCTGCACAGAGCCCCGACTTCAACCCCTCTCGAAATCCCTCACCCAGCATTGCCTGACCTCACTAATGTTCATCTTGCTACATGGATAAATCCCCACAACCACGCTCCAATAATTAGTAGAAAGCCTTCCCTAAAGAGTGGATGATGTGATAACAGTAAATAAGAGACTAAATCTGGAATAGTACATTCAGAAAGCATGTGTGACCCTCACGGTCAGGCGTTGTCTCTGTGCATCTCGAGGTTGTTTACATCATTCCACATATAAAACAACAATAAAAAATTATAGGGCCATGCACCAAGATGTTACTGTCACACGGTTCCTCATAATGCTGACAATTACTACACATGTTAAAAATGGCTTTTTTAAATCTAGGATATTTATGGTCATTTGGACAAATTTCACAGACGGTTTATCCGGTCTGTGTCACCCAATGCAGTCCAACTGCCAAAGCTTCTCAAGCAAATCTAATCCTGCTAAAATTATGCTTTATCCACAGTAAATAGAGGCGTATTCCCAAACACAAGTGCCAAGTCCTCACATAAACCCAAATCACAGGGTCACACAGTGATGTGATAAAGAATGAACTCCTTCACATCTAAACACTAAGTAGGAATTACAGTTTGAGTTTCGTAAGCACACAATTAAATACACATTTATTTACAAAACCTATCAGATACATCTGCTATGACAAAAATAATGTGGGATACGTTCAAGCACATTTAGGTATTTCAAATAGATATTTAAATCTCATCGCTGAAATCAAATAGTGCAGTGTAAAGGTCTGTATATTTGTGTATATTTGAATACTTTAAATGGATATTTTCCTGAGTCTTGGTTGTGTCTGAAACTCACCCTTTCCATCGTCGTCTAGTAACGGGATGTAGTCTGACTTGCCCACCGTCTCCCCGACCTTGTCCTCAAAAGTCTCCGCCTCCAGTTTGGCAAAAAAGTCCGTCTGCACCATGTTCTCCTCAGCAGGAGGGGACACGCTGTCATTCAGAGCATCGCTCAGGGTCAGGTCTGCCATCCTTCTGCTGGAGAACAAAACGTGTGTGTGTTAGACAGACAGACAGATAGACAGATCTTTGTCATTGCACTTTTGGTAGATGCTTAACGGTATTTTGTTGCTACGTTCCTGTATTATGCAAATAGCAGAAAAAATGTGCAAAGAAACAAGTGCAGATAAATATGTAAATATATGTACAACAATTAAATAAATGTATGTGCATAAGAATAGTATGTGGGTAAGAATAAGTGATTATGTGCTAGCTGTATATACACAGCACAATGTCTAAAAATAAAACAAATAAAATACACGCATCACTACATTTTGTGCTCGAAACATTCATGAAATTGAAGAAATCCATATACACCTACAGTACCGAGAAATATCAGTGTTTCTTCCTTATTTCAACATTCCTGATGTTCACTTAGGAGCAACAGGCACAGCCTTTGACATGCTTTGCATCATTCCAGTGATAAAAAAAACAACAAACAAACAAACAGCCTTTTCTGAAGGTTGGAGCCACTAGAGGGCAGTATTGGTCGTTTAAAACTAGAAGCCTAATTTCTCAAACATCATGCATTCCTTTATGCTATGTTGAACTGTGTGGAAAAGTGAAAAATTCAAGACTCGAGAGTTTAATTCAAGTACAAGAAATTACACAATGCAGTGGAATTCTAACTCTCTAACTCCTCCAGCAACCTCCGTCAAAACAGACAGAACAAACAGAAGACTCAAAGACACAAAAGAAATAACTAAGACAGAGAGGGTAGAAAATAAGATAACATGTACCAGTTTAATTAATCTCACAAATTCTACACAACTCTGAATCCATCTCTTTGTCTGTCTGTCTCTCTGTCGGTCTCACAAGAAATTTGGCCAACATGAAAACAGATTAGACAGCAGGGGTGAACGAGATGTCTGAACCTTGCATTAAGCCCCAGAATTACCACTTCACATCCAAACTCAATCTCCATGACCTCAGTAAACATAAATGCTACTAAGCCATGTTTAAACCAACCAACACAGATAAAGCTAAGGAGTCAAAAGACCTGCTTTTCCATCAGAACCTGCTATTACACACCTAAGCAAGTCAGCCTACCCAAGATCATGTGGCATTAGATCACTCAAGTAATGCACAATACAGTAACACAAAGTATTAAGTAAATGTACAAGGAACGGTTTATGCAAGCAAAAAAAAAAGAGTCAGGTGCAGATGGGTAAGAGAAGAAAAACCATGATTCTGATTTTTTGATTCGAGTCTTCAGGGAAGACGCACTGCAAATCGAAACACACGTGTCTCTTCCAGGATGACCACATTCACATCTACAGAGCACGAGGACTCACTAAATGGTTTGATGGGGAGGAAAAAGTAGATCAAACCTGTGATGGGCTTCACAGCTACCAGTGGCTTCACTTATCAAGCGTGAGTATGCAGAGTTTTGTGCGTAAATGTGTAAACACATTCCTACTGGATACACAATATGAGTCAACGAGTTTTGCTTAAGTATTCGGATGTGTATATATTTCTGCACCCTTCTTTCTGATCATGTGTATATAAAACCCCTAGTGGTGGAATACTGTATAATTATATATATTGTGTAAAGGAGGTAAAGAGCACCTATATCATGTACTGTCTACTGAATGCACATAAATAAGAGAACAATTACTGATTACTAAATATAACTGAGGGAAGAGAATTAAAAAGCATACTCATAAAATATATATATTTTCAAATTTATTTATTTGAGACAGGGAATTGAGTGTGTAAACATGCCAAATAAATCATTGTTGACTTGCATCTTTACGACTCCCCATAATCCTAAAGCCTCCCTCCACTCTCACCTTTCCCTTTTACCCTGAATGAGGCTATACAGGAAGGTGAGGATCCTTGACACTGGAGGATACAAATGTGGAATCCTGGCAACTTCCCTCAGACTGAAGAAGCTGCACAGGTGAAAAGTTTCTATCTATCTATAAAGAAGTCTAGTTTACATGACTCTGTTTCCAGATAACTGCACATGGATGGCTGAGAATCTTTACAGCGTTGAAAGTAAAGGCCTTTGTGGTATATTCCATGTCATCTGAAACAAGCAGCACCTCAAGCAGGCTACTCATCTTTTTACAGGGAAATCGTTTACCATATATGGCGATTGGAGGGCGTTTCTTTATGCAAATGAGTGTGACCATACACAAGCACAAAGTGAGTGTGACGCTTCTCAGTTGCCATGGGCTAGCTCTTATGTTCTTGGTTTAAACAAGATTTTGAAAGACATGCTAGGCAGCTATCTCCATCACCAACAAAGGGAATCTCTTTTAGAAAAGCTTTGGCATTACGGTGCCATGGTGCATTGAGACAGGACTTCTGACTCGTGCTTACTAGCAAACTTTGTTGACTTTTCCTTTACTGTGTCACCCATCTGTACGTTCAATAATAATTTAACTCGCTAAATAGAACGCAAGTGTTAACACTTGTGTGGTGAATTATCTGATTCTATAACACTCTTTTCGGTGCTAAATAAGCAAACACTAATCTGAAACTACATGCTGCCTAAACGCAAAACAAACTGCATGTGCTAATTGGACTCAAATGGTCCAGACAGCAAAATCGTTTGTAAATAAAAAAATTGTAAATCACTCAATTGCAAAATACCCAACATTATCATAACTTTGGTTCGGGTACACGGGTAATGACTAACATGCATTGTGCAATATTTCAATCTGTAGGTGTTTCTCAACTGATATTCATGATGATTTTGTTTGATATTTTGGTGAATGAGTGCAGATGCATACGAGTTAGAGCATTTACATGCTAAACAAATCAATCAGCAATGCTCCTACTGGCACAGGTTAAAATATCAAGAGAAAATACACTAGCTAGACTTGAGAAACACTGGCCAAAAGACCTGCAGATGTTATGTTGGGAACGTAAATATTAGGTGCGACATGTGAGATTTCTTGGAGTCTCCTCCACTGGTGAAATATAAATGATTTACAAAAACCTTTGCTCAGAATTTAGCTTGAATATCTCAACAAATAAATGATTTACTCCAACACTTGGATTATATAAATTATATTATAGCTACACAAGTCATTAGATAATTACAGGATAGTTACAATTCAGAAACTCCAAGATTATAACTAGGTCTAACTTACAAAAGATAACGATGTTAAGTGAAAGTGAAACATGGACAGGGAACAATAGAAAAGCCATAAAACATATGTACCTGCTTCTGTAGTAAATAATTCACTTTGATTAGATGCTCTGTTCAAGTGTTGGATAAATATTGCTACAAGTATACATGGCTAACAATTATCTTTAAGAGCTTAGCTATTGTAATAATTCTGTGTTTAAAACGTCATAATATTTCAACAATTTTGAAAAAAGCACTTGGGGGCTTACTGTGTGTGAGATAATAATATTTCTCTGTATGTTGCTAGTGGACACTTGAATTTCCTCATGGATGGATGGATGGATAGATAGACATAGAGAAAGAGAAAGAAAAAAAAGAAAGATAGATAGATAGATTCTATCTGTTTCTTGTGGAAGACCTCATATGAGTTCTCGAACAAAACATCAGCGGGTCTTTGGCCAATGTTTTTGTTATGATTTTGGACATAACAGAAATTCACAAAGTCTGGATAGTCTATTTTCTCTTGACATGGTAACACATGCTTGTAGGAGAGTTTAATGACATCTTTGCGCTTGGACAGTTTCTTAATTTTCAGTATTTACAGCCCATGTGATTGTGGATGCTATCGTAGGCTATGATTCAGCCTGTTGTCTTTGCCCATGTAGATAATCATTTAAACTTTTTGGGTTGGCATCTAGGAAGTCATTTGTGTTTCAGCAAAGAAATAACGGCTTTTCACTGCAGTGTTTGTTTTGTTATCTTTAAAGGCATTAGTTTTGTGGTTGGCATTAGTCATTGTATGTGTTCTTTGTCCATGACAAGTCCATTGAGCGAGTTAAAGCCTTTTCAAACTGCAGCATTACAACAGTGTACCAATGTGTGTAAACAGAAAAAACAAGCCAATCAGATATACACATTATGTCAGGTATATTATACTGTTAGTACAAAAGCTGAGGCAGAACTTCAAAGATGCCACATACTGTAGATTGTATATACAGAAGGAATAACAGTCGATAAGCTACTAGACAAAGTTATGATGGTGCCGTCTACATTTGGTTAAATAAATGTCCACAGCTACATATAGTTTCCAAGCCCCACATGCTGAAGAGTGACAAATTGAAGGAAAGAAATAGCATCAGAATATGTTAGCAATCAGAACAGCTGCAGTGTGTCTTAACATCAGTTCTGCACATCTCTAGGTCTTTATGGTTGGTCATCATCAAAACTGCAAACAATGCGTGACCCTCAAATCTCTTACAGGTGTTCGATTATGTTCATTCATTCATTAATTTTCTACCGCTTCTCTATCACAGGCGTCATCGGCATCGAGGCAGGATACACCCTGGACAGAGTGCCAACCCATCGCAGCGCACACACACTCTCATTCACTCACACTCGCACACTACGGACAATTTTCCAGAGATACCAATCAACCTACCATGCATGTCTTTGGACCGGGGGAGGAAACCATAGTACACGGAGGAAACCCCCGAGGCACGGGGAGAACATGCAAACTCCACACACACAAGGCGGTTATGTTCAAATCTGGTGAAAGATTATTACACCAAATGAAACCTTTCACCCACTAAACCTTCGCGCCCTGCAGATGGGGTGGAGACATCCTGGATAAGCCCACTCCCATAAGGATAGACATCATGAGATAAAACTAAGGAGTTAGAATAAAAGTGTTTTGATTGGCAGAGATGTTCTCAGAGACGTTTGCCTTTGACATTGCTTGGGAACTTTTCCCATGATGCAGTAGCCTGTAACAATACACCATGAAGTGTTTAGAGCGCAAATTAGAGTGCACATCCTTCCATAATTCAGCAGGCCGATGCTGGCAACAGCTTCCTAAACAAGCTGACGATGAATGACTGATTTAACTGAGCAGTAGATGTACAGAAGGACACCGTGCATTTCGCTCAGTTTCTATAACAATCACACAGTAGTAGTGACTCAAGTGGTTAAGGCTCTGGATTGTTGATAACAGGATCAGAGTTCAAGCCCCAGCAATCTGCCCCATTGGGCTGCTCCAGGGGTGCTGTATCATGGCTGACCCTGCTCTCTCCGATACGTAAAGAAAGGATTTCTCTGTGCTGTAATGTATGTGACACACAAACACTCCTATCCTATTCAGTCCTTCATAATGACCTCGATGGCGTTGCTGGAGGAAATCTGCACCGTTTGTTTAAGTCATCTTCATGGTATTCATTTCAGCATAGGAACCCTATAATTTGTTGTGGGCAACTCTGAGCGAGAATGTCCCATAATATCCAATGACGGTGTCAGCAGTGTCGGGATTTGGGCCGAGGAAAGAAAGTGAAGACATCTTTATAACAGTAACGTGCCATCTTTGGACTGAACAGCATGAAGTTATTCCTTCTGCTTAAAAGTTAAGTAAATATACTGATAGCCTCCTGAATCCTGAACATTTATTAGTGATTGATTTACGATATCAAGTCGGTCATTTCTTTAAAGTGCACACATTCTTTGGATCACATTTTAGAAGATTTGGCACACTGGATATTTTGTCATAATTTTTTATTTATTTAATCGATCTTTTATGGAGTTTTGCACCAGCGTTAATTGTAAATCAGCACTTTAGAGAACATTTGCATTTATGTGAATATGAAAACAACAATATTAGTGAAAGACTTATAACTGAGGCCCGATACTATTATGCAGTTTTTCTACTACAACTTTGAGCCCTACAAAGAAAACAACCCCATTTTTCTCTGCTTCCTTATTCTCTTTTTCACTTCTGTTTACACATGCCCAAAGAGCTGATGCAAGCCTTTGTCATGCAGGCTTTCTTCTCATCCAGAAAGTTGTTTTTCATTTCACTCTCGTCTGACTTCAAATCCCAGCTCACCCATGACTCAGTATATGAAAATTACAGGCAGGTGCTTTCCATTGGAGCTCGGCCAAGAACAGAAAGATCGTTACCGAATGAGAATGAAGGAAAGAGGGCGAGCTTTTAAGTTGGTAAAATACTTAGCAGTAAAATACTCCACTTCTAAATCACCACATAGCTTTTTTTCCCCCCAGAGTAACTCTGTACCAACCCGTGTGCGTTTAAGTTCTCCTGCTTTTATTATTAACTGTGCGCGTGTGTGTGCATGTGTGTGTGCGCGTGTGTGAGGCGGTGTCCGAGATGCCTGGGATTGTGTGGGGTTCCAGGTTTAGGGTGATGACTCAGACATGACTCACCGTCACACTACCACAAAGAGCTGCACAGGATTACTCTTTACTCTCACTGCAGATACTTCAGAGCCTCAATAAACAGCCATCATTACTCAGAGAAAGGTGTGACCTTTGTAATCTTGTCTTATAATTTGGTGGTGTGTTAATGGACCTGAAGGAAAAAAACAGTGAGGTTTAACGTTAATGAAAGGCTTAAACAGAAAGACAGCTTTGACGATTCTCTCGTAGACTTACAGACCGAAAAACATGAAGAGCACGAACAGAAGGTGCTCGGGGCAATATTTTACACTGAAGTATCATTACAGGATTTACTTCGAAACGTGAATGAGAATGCATTATGGGAATGACACCATAATCTGAAATGAATGTATAGTAAATCCACATACTCTTGCGTTCATTCTTCTGTAAATGCCTGTGTGACATCGACATCAACGCTAATCCTCTCTCCTGTCTTGCCTCTACATCACATCACAACCAGGAAGCATTTAAGAGTGCTAGCTATACGCTATATGGGTCAGATGTGTCACCATCTGTACTGCATTTTGTTTAAATTATTAAATCTCTGCTGATGGATTGTTCAGTTCCGAGTCGTTTAGTTTTATACAGACAAAAAGGAGGTTGGCTTTTCACCATTTATATTTTGTTAAAAATATTCTGAGGGTCGAATCAAAAAGCCAGAATCCCAAATCGAATCAATTTGTGACAGGAGTATACGGTCACACCCCAAAAATGAAAGCAGGATTTATGTAAATAAAGTCAAATCAATGGCTCTTTTTCTAAGGCAGAAAGGCTGGTTTAGTCCCTGGCACAATGTTGACTACACTACAAGTGAAAGTTTGCTTGTGTGGTGAGAAACAATGAAAGTGGTTAAACCAGAGGTGAAACTCTACACCGAGGGATCTGCTGTCAGTTGAGGTACAGTAGGTATGATAAGGTAATAAAAGACACTAACATGTAAATCAATCAGTAAAGTATCTGTTGTAAGCGAGAGAAATGCAATAAACTTCAAATTAATGACTCAGTAACCAGTCCAAACACATCAACCACATCATGAAAGATGTAGAAAAGCAGGAAGAAGCTGTTTTACATAAAATATCCAAACGCTAAAAACGCTAAAAAAAGCTTTACTGAGATTCGCTGAGCTGTTTTAACGTATTGTTACAGCTCTGAAAACGCAGAACAGAGCTGCCGAGCTGTTCAACATGCAGGGACATTTGAAAACCTCGGACAAAACTGCTGTGTTCAAAGAAGTGTCGTTCTACCGTGCAGATCGAATGTCAGTGAAAATAATGAAGGCTTTTCAAAAACAAATCTAACATAATAGTATACTGCATAGGCCTACTTCCTGTTCTGTTGTTCATCGTGCATAGGCTTACTTCCTGTTCTGTTGTGGAGTGTGAGAGCTATAAAGCCTGAGTAATGCTTCCAAGAAGTACCTGAAATAAACAGCGGGAGGGACTACAGCTGTCCGTCAAACATGAGGGCAGGGAGTAAACCCGAGGTGAGGTATGTAAAAGCATATGGGCAAAAGAAAACAAGAAAAATAGATGTATGCAACGACTGAGATAATGTGCCTTTTTACACCTGGTCAGTTCATGTGTTCTCTCTGTTTCGATAGCTATCTGATTTGTTAAAACTGTTCCATTTACATTAGGCCACATAAATGCGTCTTGGCGAATCAATCCGATCTTTCTACTCCTGCCCAAAATGCAAATATATTTGACCTCATTTCCAGGATATTTGAAATAAAACACGCATCGATGTACGCGGTTTTCAGAATGCAATCAAAAAGAAGAAGAAGAAACGACGGTTATGCTACAAAAAACAGCATTTACTGTTTGCTGCATTTTCAATGGCGGCAGCAGTGCATTTGTTTCTGGCACGATGCACGACTCGTAAGTCACTTGCGAGTGACGTACTTTCGTTTGGGAGGAGTATAGTACTGACGTATGTGGCTTGAACAACCACCTTCATTTACACCTGTCCAGTTTCATCTGAAATGGGTTCCAGACAACCTCCTGAAGTGGTTTGAACGATCAGATTTATATTAGTCTCGAAAACGTTTCGGAGTTCATTTACACCTGGTCTTTTTACGATGGGGTAGCTATCCGATCACAGAAAAGGCATGAAGTGACCAGGTGTAAAAAGCCCCTGAGATAATGATGCAGCCATTTCCCCCCATTCCTGTTCCTGGAGTATTCCCTGTCCAGCAGATTTTAGTTTTCTCTGTACATGCTTCCATTCTTCAAATCACAAAAGGCTGTTAATTATCTAATTTATTGCACCAGGTGTATAAAGGAACAGAAAGAAGGAAAAAAAAAAACTTTCCACCCTCCATTCTGCCCCATTTATTAGCGATTAGTTACTGCAGAGGTGGGTGGGGTCAGACATTCCCCATCATGCTCCAGTTCCTGTTTGTTTTGAGGAAAGTATAAATCAGACCTGAGAGACTGGTTTATTGTCCACTACTCTCTATCCAATAGATCGTTCTGCACGTCATGCTGCTACAGATCACCTGCATGGGCGAAGGCTGTGATGTGAGAAACAGACACGTCCTCTGATCTGAATGGGCAGAAACACAGCTGATGATGACAGGTTATTACGACCGAGTCAGCGTGTGTGTGCCAGCATTCACTGGAGAATAATACAAGTGAGCACAGTGCCTACTCTTTAATGAATACCTATTCACCAACAAGTGCTTATGTTAATGAGTTCTCCATTTAATTCTTCCATCCACACCAGACCGAGGCTGTAGACGGACTTGTTGGACGCAGCACACGGTCACTGTTATCACGTGTGATGACATATTTCAAACAAACTGCTCATTGGGCTGAGCTACAGAGGTTTCTTCTCCTAGCACTCATCATAAGTCCTTCTCCTTTCCATCTCACTGCAGATTTTATTTGAGAGGAGTTTTTCTTATTTTAAATTTTTTATTCTGGTGAAATTGTTAGGGTTGGGAAAAAAAAAAGATTGATACAGGTGTCACTCCTGCTTGTTCGAGAGGTCTGTCTGGTATTAAAAAATAAAGGAAAGTTTTAAAAAATATATATATATTTGAATTGCAAAAAAACTCAGAACACATTCCGCAAACATGAAGAACACCCTGCTTGATAAACGCAAACATTCCTCACCGGCACGCTGAGCACTTTGTTAGCATTCACAGCAATAAAGTTTGCACGCTGTTTTAATTACTTCGGCAACGGGGTAAACTGGGGCTCCATTGTGGAGCATACGACTTAACACATCGCTCTGGAATGCGCAAAGAATGATCCGATCGACCGATCCCACAACCACCGGCACCGTCAACATTTCAAAGCCAACTCTGTCAACTGGAAGCTTGAACCCAGGGTGTTTTCTCAGCTAGTTTTGCACAGTCTCTACCTGGGTAAAAGTGATGGTCTGATTTTATTTATTAAAATACATTTCTAATAATTGTAAAACATCAGTATAGTTTTGGTTTCTTTGTCCTGGGTAGGTACTACACATCTACTTCTAAGGGCCTTTTTACACCTGGTCACTTCATGTGTTGTCTCTGATCCGATAGCTATCTGATTTGTTAAAACTGTTCCATTTAAATTAGGCCATATAAATGTGTCTTGGCGAATCGGATATCAATCCGATCTTTCTACTCCTGCCCAAAATGCAAATGTATTTTAGCTCATTTCTGGGGTAATTGAAATGAAACACGCTTTGGTGTATATACTTAAATATATTTTTGTTTCTACATTTTTTACAAAGCTTTTGTTGGGCTTTTGTGCGTGTCGTCCATGTTATTTGTTTCTGGCACGATGCACGACTCGCAAGTTACCTGCGAGTGACGTACTTCCGTTTGGGAGGAGTATAGCGTTGACGTATGTGGCTTGAACAACCACATTCATTTACACCTGTCCAGTTTCATCTGAAATGCGTCCCAGACCACCTCCTGAAGTGGTTTGAGCGATTGGATTTATGTCCATCTCGAAACCGTTTCGGAGGGCATTTAGACCTGGTCTTTTTACGATCGGATAGCTATCGGATCACAGAAAACATGTGAAGTGACCAGGTGTAAAAAAACCCAAAAGCTTTCCTCCTGTGCACACTTCATGTTTCGCGTGTCTAAGAACGGTTCGGTTTGTGGTCCGCTTCCTTAAGTTGGGTCCAGTTAAAGCTAGATCTCTGTGAAATTAAATGACATTGTTTGGAAGCAGACAGAAACCATCTAACATAGGTGATTATAGTCTACAGTAAAGATGAGTGCTGTGTGCATACCTGACCAACACATGAGGGTTTGGCTCAAACACACTTAATTCTAAAATGAAAGGGTCTGAAGGCTCTTTCTGTACTGTATGTAATGTCCACACGTTAAATGTGTCAAGCATCTTCACCCTTCACCGTTCCAAGGTGGTAAAGACTTGTGCAGCCATGATGTTTCTAATGCATCGACTGTGCGTTTAACAAAACAAGCCTTTGGCTAAAATATCAAGCATTAGGTGTGTTATATTATATACAAAAAGGTATAGGTTTGCGCCTGTAAATTTCAAAAGCAGTGGGAAGTAAATAACATTTTTTACATTCTTTATGTAGAATATGTCATGTCAAGATTTAACTGATTTTTCATTCTATTTGCAGAATTATTATTTGATATTTCAATATTCTGTCTGTCTACAGTTCATCAAAAAGACAAGACAGGTAACAAACAGCTAGAGGATACAGTTACCTGCTGTAAACCTGATTTTCAGTAAATTCAAGACATTAAATAAAATTGATTTCAATGAGTAGAAATGAAAAAGGGAAGCCTGACAGAAATCTTAAAAATGTTCAATTGATTATTGATGCATTTTCCTTGTATTTCAGTTTTCAGTGCCATCTGCTGCAACTGCATCATAAAAGCCTTACACTTTCCTAACTGAATCCACCCTCTCTGTCAAGACTGGACAGACCTTCAGCCTGTGTTCAGACCAGCAGCTAGTCATTCAAATTGCTCTACGTTACTTGCTAATCTTTAGTGTACTACGTTTTGTTTCACAAAACTGTCCATCGGCACAACTGAAATGTCTCACTAAAAATAGTGTCAGTGTCAGAATGAGCTTAAAAAAACAAGCTTACTCTTAATGAAGAAAACTCCAGCCACGTCTTTAGGACTATCGAGTCTCAATGACCAGTTCAGGAGCTGCAAGTGAGAACAAACACTACATAAGAAACCAAAACATGGTCACAAACCTCCACTATCCCTCACTCTCTGCATTATTTTCCAAATCATTTAAATTCACATTTGCATAAATTTAAAAGACAGTTTTTAGACATATCTACGGGGCCTGAGAGACAGGATGTTGAATGAGCATTTCAGCTGTTTGAAGCACTGTTAGAGTTCAGAGTGTTAATTCAATCGGGGAAGCTTGAGGATAACCACGCATGGGAGCCTTTCTACAGTGGCTGACCTTGGTGTGCTCACCTGAGCTCACCCTCACAGCGCTTGTGGACCGGTGCTCAGCAGCTGCTGACACTACTAGTATATAGTCACACTGAGCCAAAACAATGTGCATATACAACTCTTTGTAGCGAGTATATAAATCTTTGTAGCGAGTACAGTGCACAGGTAATTGTTCCCCTTTTTGAATGTTATACTGATAACACCATGATGGAACACACTGTACAACAGAACAACCTTTAATTCAATTTTCATTTGCACCACCCATGTTGCCTAGACTCAAATAACCAAGACTTCCTGCAACTCTGAAAAACTATCAGGATGCAATGCGGAGTAATTCTACAAATCTGCTTTTTTTATTCTATTATTACTTGTCTATAAAAAGGAAAGTCCTAGAAAATTTTCATAAACCCTTCTGTTTGATATGCTTTTGCCAGGATTGATATTTTTATTTAAATACATGCATCGTTCTCATGGCATTCACTAAATTCCAGGGGTTTCGTTACCATAAGGTAAAGTGGGCGTGGTTTCTGGAGGTCTTGGAAAATGCCCTCTTTTTTTTTTAACAAAAAAAAAAGATGGATAATTATGGAAAAAAGTCATACAGGTAGATTTTATATTTTATATCTATTATGCTTTATTATCTTAAAGTTAAGCTGTCTTTGAAAACAAATAAACAACCAAAAACTACAGTTAGGGTCAGATTATTAAACAGGCCACGCCTACCCAATGATGCAATATCTGTTACGCTGTTCTGAAATTTTGCTGAAAAACGGGCTGTCGGTATTATCAGCATCATCACACTGCTTCAGACAATTATGGCTGTACTAAAATGAAATATTGATTAGGTTCATTTATTTACACTTTGCACAGCCATAGACTTGGTGCTGCTTAGAAATATTTGGCACAAGCTGCGGGCTACATTCAGATATTTGTGGATCGACCTTGTTCTGGTGCCTGGCTGGTGAGAAGGCCCCCTCCTGGAAGCCAAAGCCTAACCAGTGTGTATTTTTGGAGACAGTTCAAACCTTCGAAGAGAAAATTTAGGCAGCTGGGAAGAGTCTTTTAATTTAAAAGAGATTCTGCCTTGCCAGCTTAGCTGTGCGACTGAAAGCTGTGTTTGTCCTCTTTCTCCTCTCCATATCTATATATTAAAAAAACTAATTCCTTTTTAATCCATAAAAATAAAAAAATAAAAAATACTTCCTCACAAAAGTGGCTTATTAATTATTAATACCTCCTCATTAATGTTTTTTTTTTATTATTAATGACATTTAAATGTGATCATTTATATTATGAATTTAATTATTTCTGTAAAGTGGCTTTATGTTCATTGTTAAAAGCGCTATAAAAAAAAATAAACTGAATTGAATGAATTATGAACATCAGGACATTTAAGACTGCAAAACATTCACCAGTGATGCGTCTGTTTAGCACCCACTGCTTCAGCTCATTAAAATCATTACAATTATTGTACACAAACGTAAGCCTAACAATCCTTTAATAGTATCTTGTTAGATTAATTGCAGTAATAATAACAGATAAAGGGTACCATGGAAAATCAATACAGCCACAATATGAAAGGACACAGCAGCTTCAGTTACGCTGTAACCTCGGTTGACACGGACAAGACAATATGCCTCTTCGCAAGGTGTAAATCAGCAAAGATTTTAATACATATTGCTTCCCAAATAAAGAGCTCACAGAGCAGAATAAGCTGTTCGCCGTTTACCGATCCGAGACAGAGGCTGTGTCATTGCATTCCAGATAATCAATCCTAACCAACAGACAAGCATGCAGACAGACAGGAACGACCGAGTCTCACTCCGTTCTTGTGCTCATGAGAGAAATGACTTCACCATGAGTCAGCTGAACAGACTCTCAGACTACAGAAGCATGCTTTGCATCTCTGCTGTGCAACACATCTGACATTTCAGGCCAATAAAAAAACCATGGCGCAGCACTAAAATAAAATCAATCGTCTTCAGTAATTGCTTGGATGGGATGACATGCTGTTGCAGGGCACCATACAATTTACACATGGGGTAGCCAGACCAACTCCTGGCTTGATTTTGAGAGGTCAGAGGTAACCTGAGAACCTGGAGGAAATCCATGACCACATGCGGAGAACATGAAAATCTCCACATAGTAACCAGAGCTCAGAATCAAACCTAGCATTCCTCGCTCCAGAACCAAAGGTCCGAGAGGTTTAGTCGGAGCTGATCCACGGACTCTAATCACAAGCCGACTTAACAAAGCTCAATAATCAGATGTACAGAAAACTGAAAACATTATTCAGTAAATATTGTCCTTGTATAATATAATGTACTGGTGACCAGTATAGATAAAAGATGTCATGATAAAGCTGAAAGAATTAAGTGGTAATAATAAGATATAACGTGAGGTTTCGGTGATACTGCCACCTCTAACAAATCTCGACTTTTATCAAGCCAAACAACACAGAGAACTATTCCTTATTCTTGTACTGTGCTGAGTTTCCAGCAATTGCAATATATTTGTTACTATGGGCTCAGTAATGCATGTATATCTAACTGTAAACATACATGTGATTATAAATAGTGTCTTATTACTACACAGTCAGCCTTTTCTACACAAATCTCTCACCTGTGCAAATTTCTTTTCTTGGAGTAAATGAGGTAAGCAATCTGGTCTATATAACCACACCCACCCGACACCCCCCCACACACACACACAGATTCCCAAATGCCCTTCAGAAGCTGTGTCTACAACAAAACAAAGCCACACTCTTTCCAAAGAGTCAGAGCTATAGCTTAGTATGTATTATCTGGTATATTTAACACTGATCCTGTGCCAGGCTTTTCACTGTTTCCAATCAGACCAAGGTAAGGTGAGGTTAAATTTAAACATAGAAAATGGATTCATATTGTTTATAAGCCTTTTCAGTTCTGTTTAATCATCTTCCAGTGTGATTAAACTGGCATGACAGCGGCCGGAGAGACAAAGAAAAACACGCACAAGCACCGATTAGTCTTAAATCGCTCGTTTACTATCGTCCATCAATAACCGGTTGTTCCTCAAGGCATCTACTGGCACATCAGTTCTTTATGTTAATCGAGTGATTTAGACAGACAGACATACAGACAACCTGAGGGTTGAACAAAATTCAGTTACAGAGCCACAAGTAATAAAGTAGTCCAAATCCTACAATCAGACCACCATTAACATTTTTAAATGTACGGCTAAAAAATACGAAAAGATTCAACCATCATTTATATTTTTAGGGACAAAGTTATTTACCGTATGGCAAGTAATACTGTTCTCTGAGCACCCAAATAAAAAGTAAGTAAATTAAGATTGTTCCTCAGCACTGCTTTAAATGTACTCTGCACAGCTTTCAGGGGGAAATTTGCTTCTTGCCCTTTAGGCCACAGATTGTTGGCTCTAGTCCTGAGTACTGAAACTGAAGGTGTGTTTTGTACCCATTGTGCTGAAGCTGCATATTAGGTGCAAGTCTAATCATCCAGATTTTAGTTGCTACTTGTTTTTAGCATGATAGACAAAAACCATACCAAATTAAAGCTTCAAGAATTAACTGGTTCAACATACACACACACATTATATATTAATTTCTATGTTTATTGTCTGACAGAGAGGCTGTCTGATCTCTAATCCTACTGGACAGAAATGAGATAAATGTGATATAACACAAAGTGAACTGGAAGAATGCTTGTAAGTAAGCTGTGCTATTAGATCAGGGCTGTTTATTAAAACACATGTCCAGATACAAGCAGACACTCCTTTAACATGCCAGTGAGAGTTGTCGTGTTTGGGAAGCTTAAGAAGCCAGACATGTTTCTGTTATCGCGATGATTCAAATCTCGCTTTTACTTTCAGCAACTTTTTAGGAGTGAACAAAAAAAATCTCCAAGTTGTTGCCATGGCGCAGGTTCTCTTCAAACAGCACAGCACAGCACAGCTTAGCTTAGCCTAGCTTAGCCTAGCACTCCTATGGCACTGTAAATTACATAACCTGAAGGCGTGAAAGCAGACAAAAGGATAATCTGTTTGTAAAAATCACAGCAGGGTAAAGCCAGCTTGTATAACTCTACTCAGACAGACAGCCATGACTTGTGTGCCGTGTCACTCACTGAGGCGTGTGCTAGCGTTAGCATGCTGTAGCTACACACAAGTCAAGAGCAAACACATTTTAACTAACTTTCCAACCAAGAAAAGCACTAAACAAACGGCACTAATTAAACGTAATTAATTTGAAACTCACACTGGTTTTTTTTTCTCTCCTTTTGACACTTCCTCGGGCGTCTGTAGCGTCGCTAGTGATCCTCCCTCAGCCTCAACAGCACTACCTCCCTGCCAGAACTCCAACTTATCCCGCCCCTCGAACCGGCTCGACCAATCACATCGTAAAGATTTTGACTGACACGTTTATAGTCCAATCGCATTATTAAAGATGTGACTTTGACAGTCTCTAATGCCTATCCTGTTGAAGTACCATATGCAAACTGCTTCTCTTGCTTTTTTTTTTTTTCTCCAGATCTTGCTTTTTACTTGTTATTTTTATATTTATTAAGCCACTAAAAACAAGTAAATGTAAACTTAAGGTTAAGGTGCAAACGATGTGACCTTAGTGTAGTCAAGTGCATCCTGTAAAGCGCTCACTGCAGCAGCACTTTATTAATTCAGTGTGTCAGAGAGTATAAGAGAAAGATGGAGGGGGAAGTGGTAAAGGGTAGCTGTTGTTTGCCTGTGAGTCTGATTGTGGTCTGGCTGTGATGAACACGAAGAGCAAAAACAAACGACGATGTCGTGGTTATACTATCCGCAGACTGCTTTATGGTAGACGTCCTCCAACGAGGAGAATTTTGCCCTTGGGATAGCATTAAACAAGTTTATTGTTTATTTTTATATATTACAGCATTATGTTAAGCAATGGTTGTTTATTTTAAACCAATAAGTATATGAATTATGCTGATCCACATAACTAGGGGAACAGAGGAACCTACTACACAGGGCTGGATGTGAGCTAAACATTTGCATTTTAAAGACATTGGTATTGAGCCTAAAAATACTACACCTGCAGAGTCCAAAAATACACAGAATACCTTTGTTTGAAAATAGGCAGTAAAAAATTACTACATGCACTACATTTTGATTACCATTGTAGGACCCCATTTTCCTCATATAGATCATACTTTCTCCCAAGTGCTCTTTCTGTATATCTTTGTAAAATTCTCATATTAGGAGAATTTATTATTACAATTTTCTTACATGTGGTATAGACACCCTTATCCAGAGCAACTTACATTTATACAACTGAACAGTTGAGTGTCAATGGTGTAACAGTAACAGCTTGGCACCTTTGGGGTTTGAGCTCATGACCTTTTGTGAAACCACTGGCCAACACTAAATGTCTAGTAATTTAAAGAGATTGATCAATGTTCATACTGGTACCAGCTGCCAAACAGAAACAGTGAGGAAATTCACAGAGTATGCAGCTTTATAGTTTGGATTTCAGGATTGTACGTTTGGAACAGCTTTGTCTTTTAATTCTTTATGAAAATAATAAACATAATAATTATAAATCAGGCCATCCCTAAACCTAACCCCACCCCATATGGACCCTTCCACAATCAATGTTCCAGAGTAGTAGTTCATCTCATGTGTCTACTTCCCAAAAAAACATTTAAGAGAATAGAATAAGAAGTTAAATACAAAATATGGAGCTGTTCATAAAGTTCTAAAATTAGACCCTTCATATAGTCTTAGGGAAAAAAGAGCAAATTAGGCAACTGCAGAATTCCATTTTTTTGACACAACAGCAAATTTGTAAATATCTAAAGTAATAATAACAGAGAAATGATTTTGATGAAGGGAGTCAAGATTGAAAAAAGCAATTGTACTTCCAATGTTTAAATCTAGAAAGGTCTTAAAACCTAAATTATAGGATACAGACAATTGACCATCTGTCAGTGAAGGAAAAAAAACGTATGAATTTTAAAAAGAATTTATTGGTCTCATAAACATTACAGTAAAGTGAAATTTGTTTCTTCTCATATTTGAGCTTGTTAGAAAGCCAGGAGCACAGGGTCAGCACGATACAATACAGTTGAACCAAAGTGGGTTAAGGGCCTTGCTCAAGGGACCAACAGCAGCAGCTTGGCGTCGCTGAACCCTGTCTATCTGTGCAGTAACCAGAGCCAGTCACCACTGCCGGCAACTCTTTGGGCTGAGATAGAGTAAAGGTGCAAGCTAAAATAAGGCCTGGATTGAAATGTAGTCAGGGTTTTTAAACAGGGCAATTCACAAGTGCAGTAAGAGATACACCCATACTGTATAGAGAAGACATAGCTTCCATGACAAGCAAGTGTTAATGGGGCAATACTACATAAAATAGGTTAGGGTTCATCCACAAGGGCCCAACAATGGCAGGACTGATTTGTATTCACATCTTTATGATCACAAACTAAATACTTTATCTCTGAGCTAATACTGTACACCACACCTCCTCACCGGTGGGTGGGAAATAAGGACCTTCATTTCTGCCAGACTGGAAATGAGTGTGAAAAAATTAGCTTTCTAAAGATCCTTAACATCATCAGATATCTGAATCCTGAGATGTGTAGCACGATGATTAGAAAGTGGCATGTTACATATGTATTCACATACTGTTTAATATAAAATGATTATTATCTCACTTCATTAAAATTCAGCTGTATATTAAATAAATAAATCAAGTGTTGCAATAGCAGCTGGAACAGATGTTGGGAGATTAGAAACATATAAGCGTGATGAACATAGAAGCAGAAGAGCTGATCATTCTGAGACCAAACTGAGACCTGATATCTTGCTTGCTTACTGGATGATGCATATTGGGCTTTATTGATTTTTGTTGATAATACTGATTCAGAATCGAGGACGCTGATAGATACCTAACTGATATCATTTACTCAAGATCAATACTGGTGAAATTGAAATATATTGGATTAGAGCAGTGTGATTGTGTGAGTGTATGAGAGTGTGTGTGCCCTGTGATGGGTTGGCACTCCGTCCAGGGTGTATCCTGCCTTGATGCCTGAGATAGGCACAGGCTCCCCGTGACCCGAGAAGTTCGGATAAGCGGTAGAAAATGAGTGAGAGAGAGAGTGAGTGGATTAGAGCACAATTGGAAAAATAATATTGTGTAAAATAAGATTATGCATTTTCCTGTCCATGATGAAGAAAAATAGTGTGGATTTTTAACAGTGATGGAATAGCTCCATCTGGTGACTTCCTGCTGCCTTCATGCTGATAGTATTTAATGTTTGTAATAATCCCATGATTAAATGGTGGTCCTCGTGTGCGTTTTTATACCCCATTGCAAACTTAAACAACATTTTTTAGTTAAACTAAAACAATGCAAAATCAGTAGAGAGGCCAGAGAAGTACAATATACTACCTGACCACCAACACCTAATTATTCCATTATTATAGTCCATTATTTTGATTAGTTAAGAGTTGATCCAGCAGTGCATACATTTAGTAACTGCGTGGCAGGACAGGTCACAAATTTACATTTGCACTATTCACTGTAGAGTGTCATTAAAATGAGGAAGAGGTTCCCTTCTGAGTCTGGTTCCTCTCAAAGTTTCTTCCTCATATCAGGGAGTTATTCCTTGCTGCCGTCCCCCCCGGCTTGCTCATTAGAGATAGGGATAGGTATATAGTATTTTAAATTTTAAGTTAATCTTTTTTAAATTAATTTTAAACTTTAATTGTATATATTCACTTTTTTTTATTCTTATTTTTTCCTATTATTATATATTTCTTTTTCTCTCTCTTCTTTTTCCATACTTCTGTAAAGCTGCTTTGAGACGATGGGATATTGTTAAAAGTGCTATAGAAATAAATTGAATTGAATTTAACTTGTCTGAGTTCAGCATATGTTGTAATTTCTGACATAAATTCATCCAATAGAGATGGAAAGATTAGTTACACATCAATGGGAGCTAGTTCATCAGCTAGCCTGCATGCTAGCAGTTAGTCTGGCTTCTTCGGCATGTATTTTAAATCGCCTAGCAAAAATATTTTTTCCGTACTGTATCTGAACAGCTGTTACTTGATATTCATTTCATATTTACAAAATTGTTATATACATTGTACCAGTCGACTGAGGGATAGCTTTTTATCTCAGGCTATCAGACTAATTTACAGTCACAACTAATACACCCTACAGCATACTTTCACAATAGGGTATGCCACACACTGCACCTTAACTTCGGACTATCCACACTGGACTATACATACACACTGCATTATACACACTGGACTATACATACACACTGCATTATACACACTGGACTATACATACACACTGCATTTAATGCCATAACCCATCTGTTACCACTAGATACCATCCTATGCACATCCATGTCACTTCTGTACCTGTAAAATTTGTTTTGCACCTATAGTATTTTATATATATTTACATATATTCACACATATACATATATAAATACATATTGCATATAATGTGTAGTGTTACTGTAAGAATGCCCAATAGTACACTGTGTGTACTGACTATATGTATGAGCATATTGCACATGTTCATTGGTTGATTCCATTATCTGTTTGTTAATTGTACATATTGTACACACATTGTACTGACTATATGTATGAGTACACTGCACATTTCATCTGTTGATTTCATTATGTTTGTTAATTGTACATATTGTACACACATATTGCATTAACTATATGTATGAGCAACTCACTATCTATATTTTATCTGCATAACTGTTCGGTAATTTCTGGAGTTTGCTCCTAAGAATTTCACTCACCAAGGCACATGTGCTGTGGTGATGTGACAATAAAAGTGACTTGACTTAAAAGCAATACTCTCATTTCCGTCTTAATGTTAACAAACAAAAAAATTAAACCCTTAGACAAGACTCTGTTGACTTGCAATGAAAGAATCTCATTGTATGAATCTCAAATCTTGAAAATGAGTGAAACCCCATGTCCTGAAAATGTCTGAAAACATTTTACAAAGTGCTGACACAGTTAAATAAACTTTTACAGCATTTGGCTGGTGCCTTTATTCAGAGCGACTTTGAGCGAATTTCGACGACCTGCTTTTGTCACTTTCAGTGAAACGAAATAAAGATGAATCTTCTGTTAGTTTTAAAAAAAATACAGCAGATTTTTTTTTACTTTAAAACTTCTTTTAAAAAATGAAGAACAAATTAAAATGCGCATCAGGTGTTTTGCTTTTTATGTATTAATACCTTTAGAAAGCAGATGTGAAATTGAGCGTTATATATTATATTGTAGTTACACAATGCTATAGTATTAATACATAAAAATGATAACTGGAATTAGATTTGGAGAAGAGTAAAGATTCAATTTTAACAAATATTGCCGTTGAATGCAGACGATTTCTCACTGACACGTCAGAGCGTCAGTCGAAATTCACAAGAGTTCACCAGCCTTTCTTTTTATTCTCTTTCAAGCTAATAAGACAAAACCACACAGGTTGTCTTTGTCTAGAAACCACAAACAAAGAAGTGTAAACTCCTCTGTCCAGAAGATCTTTGCTAACACCTTCTGACCAATCAGAATTCAGCAGTGCTGTGGTGTAACTTATAATTTACTGGCTTTCTGTGAGGAGTTTATGGAGAATATGTGCAGTTATATTGTGTGTGTTTAAATGTGTTTTACATTTGCAATTGAACTACTCTTGTGTTCAAATTTCTTCCAAATTAGCAGCCACAACATAGGAAATAAACAAAAACCCACAATATTAATCTTTATATAAAATTATTTATTTCATTGTTTTTCTCTGACACAGTCAGAGCTCAAGGGGTTATTTAGGGTAGTGCTGCTGCGGACCTCATTTTGAACACACGCACACATACACACACACATACGTACTCACACACACACACATACGCACGCACATACATACTCATGTACACACACATACTCACGCACACACATACTCACACACACACATATACATACACACACATACACATACTTATGTTTCCAGCATGGGTTTTTGCAGGTGAGTTTTAAGGTTTTTTTCCAGCAGCACTAAACTCTGTACAGCCAAATTCCTACAGTCTGCATCAGGATCAGTCTCTGCTACATCTACAAACACACACACACACACACACACACACACACACACACACACACACACACACACACACACACACAAAGGTTAATTAAATTAACAGCCATTAAGTTCAAATGAAAAAAAAAAATGTTCCCCTTCAAAATATTTAAGGTGAATTATGTGATGTGAGGTGTGATTTTGTGTCGTTCTGAATCAGAATAAATTCCATCTATAATAATAAATAATCACTAGCTAGCCTTTACTGAGTATCCATGTTCTGCTGGTTCTGTCCGAGTTTCCTGCCCGAGTTTCCTATTTGAAGTTTCCTGAGTTTCCTGTTCGAGTTTATTAGACTTATATTACATTATACATGTTAATGTCCTACTCAAGTTAACATACCTATTTGAGTTTAAAAACAAAAGTTTTACTTCTGACTTTCCTGAATTTGAGTTTCATATTACATGAATTTCATGTTCGGATAAAGCGGTAGAAAATGAGTGAGTGAGAGAGTGAGTGAATTTCATGTCAGTGTTTCCTAATCAATCTTTGTACTCAACACCTGTTTCAATGTTATGATTAAATTCTATTTTTCGATGTTGTACTTTCTAAGTTCATATGTGAGTTTTATGTTTGAGTATTGTTTTGTACAAATCTCCTATTAATGTTTCTTATTAGAGTTTTACATTTATAATGTGTTGCATTTCTATATTTATATCTGGCAGAACTTCACTTTTCTCTACAGCTCAAAAGGAATTAAGATGATGACGATTCTGCTACCTGCGAGCCATGACCTTGTCTCCACGAGATCACTGAGTTCCAGTAACAGATTCTCACTGGGCATGCTCAGAAACACAGCACACACTGAGAACAACACTCCTCTCCTCACCATCCTGCAGAGAGAGAGAGAGAGAGAGAGAGAGAGAGAGAGAGAGAGAGAGAGACAGAGACAGAGACAGAGATGTGAAAAAGTAATTTTTTTCCATTAATGAATGTAATGGACTGTAAAGATCTGTACTTGATAACATAATAAATCTGTGCTTATTCAGGTTGTGTGTCATGTTAGATTAATTCAGTCTGAAGATCTTACTCTCAGCGACCGCTGTATGTAGTAAAAGGGGTGAAGCCACCAGACACAGCGTTGTTTAAATTGAGCTAATGCCATTTCAAAATGAATTTTAACCAAATTCTCTAGGTTAAAGTCAAGACGTGTGTTTTTGACAAAACTACACCAGTACTTACTGGTCAGCATGGAAACGTATCACCCACACAAAGTCCAGAAGAGCTTTCCCCATCGGAGTCGCCACCTATACACATACAAACACACGCACAAAAATGTTGGCCCCCTTCCTGATTTTTGTTATGTTTTTGCATGTTTTTCACACTTTAATGTTTTAGATCATCATCAAATAACATAAGTGAACACAACATGCAGTTTTTAAATGAAGGTTTTTATTACTAAGGGAAAACAAAATCCAAACCCACATGTGTTTTCCCCTAAACTTAATAACTGGTTGGTCCACCCTTAGCAGCAATCAAGTCCACCTCTGAATGGTTGAAGAAAAACAAAATGAAGACTTTGGAGTGGCCTAGTCAAAGTCCTGACCTGAATCCTATTGAGATGCTGTGGCATGACATTAAAAAGGGGATTCATGCTCAAAAACCCTCCAATGTGGCTGAATTACAACAATTCTGCAAATTCCTCCACAGCGCTGTAACAGACTCATTGCAAGTTATCGCAAACGCTTGATTGCAATTCTTGCTGCTAAGGCTGGACCAACCAGTTATTAGGTTTAGGGGGCAAACACTTTTTCACACAGGGCCATGTAGGTTTGGATTTTGTTTTCCCTTAATAATAAAAACCTTCATTTAAAAACTGCGTGTTGTGTTTACTTGAGTAAATATTTTCAGTAATATTTAAATTTGAGTAATATTTAAATTTGTTTGATGATCTGAAACATTAAAGTGTGACAAACACTTTTTCACACCACTGTATTTATGTGAAATGAACTTCAATTATAAGTCTGTGTGTGTGTGTGTGTGTGTGTGTGTGTGTGTGTGTGTGTGTGTGTGTGTACCGGAGCATTGATGGCCAGGTGCATTAGCAGACCAAGTGTGTGTACCAGTCTTCCGAGCACCAGGTGGTCACTGCCCAAAAGGTCAAAGGTCACCTGCGCTCTTTAAAAAAAAAAAAAAAATTATATAACTATAAGAAATCGTCTCCATGACCGTATCCATGACAACGAAACAAAGACATAGTCGCCATTGCAATTGTTCACTAGTGGTGAGAATCTAACTCCAGGGAGCGCTACTACAGTAATGTTTAGACTGTCTGGAACATACACTTACCACACACACACACACACACACACACACACACACACACACACACACACACACACACACACACACACACCTGTCGTAGTTTCTCAACAAGGGAAAGAAGAAGTAGCCAGCGACAGGAGCGTAGCGGTTCGGAGTGGCTTTAGGAGGTTGTGAAACACCCTGAAACCAAATGTGGTGCACACACACACACACACACACACACACACACACAAAACACATTCATGGTGTATTTTAAATATTACAAAATTTTACCTTTATATGTTTAAATCTTTATGAACGTGTGTACAATAAAGAATATCGATGAGTGGCGAATGTCTCTGTGTGTGTACATTTGTTTATTTACTCCTGTAGTTTAACACTGTATGTATGTTTTGGGTATATCTGTAGTGTGTGTACACATCTGCAGAGCTGTAATTTTAGTGTACGTGTTATGTACTTCTGTGTTTCACTGCATGTTTGTGTGTTTTATGTTCTTTTGTAGTGTTTCACTGCATGTTTGTGTGTGTTTTATGTACTTTTGTAGTGTTTCACTGCATGTTTGTGTGTGTTTTATGTACTTTTGTAGTGTTTCACTGCATGTGTGTGTGTGTTATGTACTTTTGTAGTGTTTCACTGCATGTTTGTGTGTGTTTTATGTACTTTTGTAGTGTTTCACTGCATGTTTGTGTGTGTGTGTTATGTACTTTTGTAGTGTTTCACTGCATGTTTGTGTGTGTTTTATGTACTTTTGTAGTGTTTCACTGCATGTTTGTGTGTGTGTGTTATGTACTTTTGTAGTGTTTCACTGCATGTTTGTGTGTGTTTTATGTACTTTTGTAGTGTTTCACTGCATGTTTGTGTGTGTTTTATGTACTTTTGTAGTGTTTCACTGCATGTTTGTGTGTGTTTTATGTACTTTTGTAGTGTTTCACTGCATGTTTGTGTGTGTGTGTTATGTACTTTTGTAGTGTTTCACTGCATGTTTGTGTTGTATGTACTTTTGTAGTATTTCACTGCACGTTTGTGTGTTTGTTACCTTACTGATGTGCCGTGTCTTACTCTGAATGCGTTTTTCCACGACCTCTCGCCAGTGTTCCACATCACCCCACCTGTCCAGTGGTGTCACCTTGGCATCTGCATGTAACTCCACCCTCTTCTCTGTGATTGGCTCAGAGAGCTCCTGGGCTGTGACAGTAAGGACCTGAAAGAAAACCAGACACACTGTAACACATTTAACGAAGTTCAGAGTTTAACATGAATGTTTAACACAATTCTGGATCATCTGAATGTAAACATTATTAGAATTCTATTATTATTCATTATTATTATTAGAAGATAAACAAGGACACATTTACCTGGAGGATGTCGAGCCTCTGTCTCAGGCTGTAGTTCAGAGAGTAAAACTCAGCAGTCAGATATTCCACCACCTGAGAGACGGACATTATTCACTTTTATTAGACATAATTTTAATAATAAAACTTCAAAATGGTTTAACATGAAATAAAAATAGAAAAAAGCTTAGTGAAGTGTGTGTGCTGTCTTACCGGCTGTGTGTGTGTGACAGCTAGGGCCACCATTGCGTTCTGTCGGAGTGTATAGAAGCCTGTGGTGTTGTACCTGTCTTCCAGGTGTAGGAGCACTTTACTAAACTGTACACTCACCTGTTTTACACACACACACACACACACACACACACACACACACACACACACACACACACACACACACACACACACACATCTGTATTAAGATTTTAATGTTTAAGCTTTTAATGTCTAAAGGTCCGTCCTGACGCTCACCTCTCGTGTGGTGCTGATGTTTCGCCTCAGAAGACCATCTGCTGCCTGAAGACTCAGCTCCACCCTCTCTGGGTCATCAGAGGACAATAGGGCTGTCAATCAAACACAACCTATGTCATCATATAACTCTTATGGTAACAGAAAGTTTCGAGTTGGATCTTAGCAGGAACTAAATCATAAAGCTAGCAGAAATGCTCATGGCTACGAAGGAACATATTGTTCAACACCCTGACACATGAGTTCATGAAGAAAAAAATCTTCATTATAATTTGGTACAACTTTGGTACTCATTAATACAATTACACAAAGCAAGCCACACAGATCATTTCTCTTAGCTCTGTTTATGTTTGTTGGTTTTATGTATTGTTGGGACTGAACTGTTTGAGCTTTACCTTTAAGATGTCCTGGTTCTGTATACACAGAGCGTAAGGTGAGGATGGCTGACCTGAGCGCTCAGAAAAGGATCGGCGAGCGTGGACATTAAAAAAGATGGCACCTTGGCTTGCCTCGGTGTCTCAGTTCTCTACGCTCACAAACACCAAGCACCTTACACTTTAAATATTTTAAACCCTTTCCATCAGAAGCTACAGTTGACAATTGACTACCTTACCAACATACCAGAGTATGTAAGGTTGCGTGACTATGTGTCTGAGGTGGTAGTCTACTGTGCTCACCAGGGCACAGTGCTCTCCCTGTTCCTTTTCACACTGTACACCCCAGACTTTAGTTAGAATACTGCCACCTGGCACCTCCAAAAGTTCTCAGATGATAAGGTCATTGTTGGATGTGAATCTGATGGGAACGAACAAGAATACGGGGACGTCATCAGGGACCTTGTTGACTGGTGTGAGTTTAACCACCTGCACTTGAACACCAGTAAGATGAAGGAGAAGGTGAATGGTGTGTGGTGCAGTTTCCTCCTTCTCCCGAAGTCAGTGATATTTCCAGGGCTTGGACATTGAGTTGGTGGATAAGTTCAAGTACTAAAGTGTCCACTTAAACAATAGACTGGACTGGTTGGATAACACTCATGCTCTATACAAGAAGGGCCAGAGTCACCTCTACATGCTGGGGGACTCTGGACCTCATAAAGCCACGTTGTTCTATACTGTGGTGGCCTCTGCAATTCTCTCTGCTGTAGACTGCTGGGTGGGAGGCAGTAGAGCGGGACAAGAAGAGACTGAACAAGCTGGGTAGGAGAGTCAGCTCTGTCCTGGGCTGCCCACTGGACGCTGTGGAGGAGGATGTTAGCCAAGCTGACATCTATAAGGAAAAACACTTCTAACTGCCAGTATGGGACTGTGGAGAACCTGTGTAGCTCTTTCAGCAGCAGACTGCTATACACCCAGTGTAGGAAGGAACGTGACCGCAGGTCATTCATACCAGTAGCTGTCAGACTTTATAACACTGCATTACAGTGATGTTATTGTGCAACATTTGATCATTTTATATAATTCTATTTATTTATTTATTTATTTATTTATTTATTTATTTATTTATTTATTTATTTATCATAATTAAAAAAAAATAGCTGCTGTGATACGTGAACTTCAATAAAGTTTATATTATTTTATTATTGTTATTAGTATGCTATTATTGTTATTAGTCCAAACTGTTAACAAACCCAAATTCCATAACTTGAACATATATAAAGTTAAATACTTGTCTAACGAGTATTCTGAACATGACCCAATCGACAACCTTTATAAAAAAAAATTACATTTTTAAACATTTTAAATGGATTTGTGTGTGAAATGCTGCCACTTGTTTTTTCTAATTTTAATATTAACATAATGTCTCACCGTGCAGACAGTCTCTGACGTAGCGGGGCGCAGTCGCCTTCTGCTTCACATGATCAGTGGACATGTCGTAGGGAGTGAGCTCATCATCACTGAAAGAGAGAGAGAGATCTTGCTGAAATTAAAAATTGGAAGAGAGAGAGAGAGAGAGAGAGAGAGAGAGAGAGAGAGAGAGAGAGAGTGAATGTGTCAACCTGTCAAGCTCAGAATCGCTGCCTGTTCTGTCTTCTGATGATTGAGTCGTTGTTGGAAGCTCTGATGATGTCACTGACTGCCCTGGTGAACTCTGACCTTTGGCCTCAGTTCTGAATGCGAACACAGAGATAAAGTCAGATGAAATATAACCACAAGCATGTGTGTTTTTGTGCGTGTGTGTGTGTGTGTGTACGTGTGTGAGTGAGTGAGAGAGAGAAGAGAGAAAAAGAGAGAGAGAGAGAGAGAGAGAGAGAGGGGAGAGAGAAAGAGAGAGAGAAGAGAGAGAGAGAGAGAGAGAGAGAGAGAGAGAGAGAGAGAGAGAGAGAAGTACTTTACCTGTGTGTAGCATCAGATGGTTGCTGTTCATCTTCATCCTCTTTAGACTGAGGCTCCATCAGTGACATCAAATCTCTACTATCCTCATCTGCCTCGTACTAACACACACACACACACACACACACACACACACACACACACACACACACACACACACACACACACACACACTTTCTCTTAAATCACTAGCATCATATTTATTATAACATACTCTATACTTTGCTTATATGAAGGCACTATACTATAATAACACTAACAGGACAAACATTAAACTAGACTCCACCACTACACATTATATATATGTATACACACGCGCACACACACAATATATACAGTATACGTATTAAAGTATAATAAACTCTGTAGTTCTCTCTCTCTCTCGCACACACACACACACACACACACACACACCTAATACTACCTAAAACATAATGCATCAATAATAACTTTTATAATAATATCTACTAATTATGTGGCACCAGTGCGACTGTGTACTGTACCGTCATGTGGTGCGACTTGTTCACAGATCGTTATTATTATATAATAACATGTTTATGAAGTTATAAAGCTCATAGATGTTTAAGATGATTGGAAGGGCAGGACTTTGAATTTGACTGTGTTTGGTGAAAGATGACGGAGAAAATTGATTTTGTCTTTTATCTTAATTAGAGAACAAAATGTCCCAATGAAACCGTCCTGACTCCAGGTTGTGTTTAAAGGTGAGAGGTCACCTGGAATTTAAGCTGCGAAGTGGGCGTGTCTAATCTCCGGCTGATGCACTCGCCCACCACCATGCCCATCCTCCGCACGCGCTCCACGCTGCTGTCGAGCCGACACTGCACTCCTCCCAGCATGCACTGCAGCAGGTCTGTAGTGAAGAACAAAGACACTCTTTATATGTAAACCTGAAGGAACTGATGATCAAATAACTGACAATAAACCTACATCATTCTGCTAACATCATAAATATTCATTTCTTTATCATTATAATTCACTGAGCCGCTTCTCTGTACTCCGGAGACTAATTAGTCCACGATCGAAGCAGATTTAACCAGCAACAGAGTCATTTAACAATCTCCAACCCGATTGGCTGAGCTTGTGGTGTGAGTTCCGCCTCCTG